>NW_006799978.1:1977057-2084469 GCF_000485575.1 Poecilia formosa | reverse complement strand
GTTTACAACAGCCCTAATAGCAAGCCAAATAATTAACACACACACAAAAAAACAAATTAAGCAAATCAGTCCACAGATGATGTTGGTAAAACAAATTGGACTAGAACAGTGTAAATATTACATAAATGAAGAAAATTATGTGCAAAGTAGCGTAAAAAGTCAAGACACCATCAGAAATCTAGTACAGCCAAGAACTGTCCTCGTTTGAATCATTTATTTATGACAGTTTTAATAGATGAACTAATCAGAGGAGATATACCACAGCTGTGGTACTTAGAAACAACCTAAATATTTAGATTTTTTAAGGCAGATTTTACAATGAAAAATAAATAATTTTTATTCGCCTTGACAAATAAAAAAAAAATGGTGACCTTATGAAAGTGAGAACAGCTTGATAAAGAGAGGAAAAATATATTGAAACTTGAAAAAGTTTTCTTTACTATTATCCAAAAAAAAAAAAAAAGGTTTCTGAAGGATTTCCCTGAATGAAAATAAAATGTAAAATCTAAAAATCTTCCAATACTCCTGATCATCTTCAATAATGCAACTAAGACCTCTGATGGTATAGTTTTAAAAGTAAACTCTGCCTAAGTGATTAAATGAAGCTTTTGTGTTTGTTTCTTGCAGTAACATAAAAATAAAACACTTTATTAATCCAAGTTCATCACCTACTCAGAGGTGAAGGAACTGACGTCATTCAGTCCATCACAGGGTAACTCAGACACACTCACATGTCTAAATGCCATTTTAGACCTCCAAAGTATTAATCCTTCATTTCCCTGATGCAGGAAAACCATGACAGTAACCCTAAACCCACTGGAGGCATGAGACGCTGTTGGGGGAGGGGCTGAAAGAGTCATCTGGTCCAAGGTCTCCATGGTCTAACCAAAGGGTCAACTTCAACCATGAGAAGAAGAGAAACATCTGTCAACACCTGCTGCAGAGGTCACATCGGACATCTGTCCATCATATCAGATGACCCAACCTGATACACCTCATGTCCGTAAATCTGTCTGCAGAACAAAAATCTGATTAATGTTCTTCAGAACAATCCATAATGCATGTTTGTGTGCTTACTAGATTGTTAAACAGTGTTAAGACAACCATTTTCTGCATCAAGAAGCACATTCACTTTAGAAATCTCAGAATTTTGTTTTTACATAACTCAAAGATCACACAGTTTCCAGATAAGAAAATACTTCAGTTTCCAGTGAACTGAAAATAGCCAATGTTTACAGTCAGGTGGAAAGAACAAGAAGCCCTCGAGCCATGGCAGATACAACTGCAGTAACAACTATGAAACATTTCCGAAATGAAATGTACAAAGTGTTACTGCAGAGGCGATTACAAATTGTGATAAGGTTTTCCAAAGCCACAGCTGCAGGCTGCTAATGATAGGAAAGACAGAAGTGTGTGTGCACATGTGATGTGTGAAAAGCTCAGACACCAAAGCTATGCTGAAGTTTCATTTTTTTAACACCCCAGGCTTTGGGTCCATCCTGCACAGAGACAGAAACACACATAAGACCTCTCCTCATATTACAATGCCTCCTCACCCCTCAGTGATTCTGTTTAGTCTCTAATTAGTACCCACAGTTGTGTTTGGCATCCAGGAAATGTAAGATTAAGTGTCACTCTCAACTGCAGCCATCTATTTGTGTTGACCCTCTAAAAATTTAAGTCTGAGTGTTTAATTCAGATTCTAGAGAATATCAGGCAAAAAAATCTGTTGATTTAATTTGAAAAAGTAAAGAAGGCAAATTTGCTTTTGCACAGGATTAGTTTTTCACAGGGATCACATGCTATTTGCAATAACTGCAGAGACTTTCCAAGCAAATGACCTACTATATATTGCTGAACTCCAAGGTCCTGTGATGAAACCAATCCAATAAGAATAGGCATCTCTGTGAGTTGGACAGAAATGGGTGGAGTCCGAAACTTAACTGGGCCATTTTTGCTTTCCTGGGCGTATTTTTATTTGCTTTTGGGCTAAGAATGGGAGGTTCCCAGTCCAGCAAAACCCCATCGACTTGTAACATACAGTATCAAAAAGAAAAAGCTGAAGAGAAGGATGCAAATGGTGGCTCACATCATGCATTACACTGTTCGGTAAGAATCATTTTCTTCTGTTTGTAGCCTCCTGTTATACAGCTGCCTAGTGCACTGAGCTATAGCCTGCAGCCAGAAAAGTAGATTTAACATAAACTCAAGTCACTCCTTCAATCAACTCGAAACAGCATATCCACATTATATCTGGAAGATGACCATACATTTCAGCAAAATCTGAGGCTTCGGTTATCCCGCCACATTGGGGAGTAACTGATTTATCACACGGCGCCCCTAGATAATGCCCATCCCCTGCAAATAGGGCTAAAGTTGGCATCATTAGTTTTTGCTTTTCCCTGAGAACAAAGCAAAACACCAGAGGAAATCCAAATTAAAATTCAAAAATGTTGATGCAAATACCAACAGCAAATTGAAGAAGGAGGAAAGAAAAGGCTGGAAAACATTTCATCCAGTCAGTTCCAGCCTCCCCTTCTGGCTGGAGACCATGTGTTGACAGATGAACCACGTCTATTTCAAACTCCTCCTCACAGCTGTGGACGGCAGCTCCAGGCTGCTTTGTAGTCACATCTGTATGCTGGACAGCTGGATATTTGGAGAAAATTACAGTTTGATCTGTGGCAAGCCAGACTGGAGAACATATTCAAACACTGCAATTAGGACTGATCAAAGATCCATTTTTTGCTCTAAACACAGCTACAAGGATTGGTAGCTGATCACGAAGCAGCAGCTGAATCGCTCCAAGACAGAATCAGTGAAATTAGCCAGAAATGGCTCAGAAGAGTTTGTCACCATTTGTGAGGAATTATCTCCAAATTTACTGCAGACCCCATCTATTTGAAATCACACTATAATTTGTACAATTACTAATGTTAGTCTGAATTTGTCCTTACAAATTTACCCCTTTAATTTGCTTAAAGTTATATAAAATCATAAAAAAATTCAAATAGGACAGCAGAATTAAAAAAAATATATAACAGTTCAAGTGATGAATTTGTTGATCATGGCCTTTTTATCTGCCTGGTACATTTGAAACTCAAATCCTGATATAAACAATTGGCCTCTCATTCCTGATGATGTCAGTTCGGTTTTGCACCATCAGTATTTAACAATCACAGCAGATTTTCATGTGCTCAGCTAATAAGTCTAGATGACAGCTTGTGTACATTAGTTTGTTGACTAAATCTGAACCATTTTCTTCTTCTCCAGGACAGAATGGAAATGTCTTAACCTTGTTTACATTTCACTGAAAGATGAGTTGTCAAAGTAAAAGACGAAGAAGAAAAGCTAAAGAAAATACAAACTGATACAATTATGAAAGAAAATTTCCACTTAGTACTTTAGCTATGCTTATACCTAATTAACTAAGAGCAGACCAACATAAAGACCAAATCATCTGATCCTTTTTTGTAACGTCCTGCAAACCCAAACCTGTTGTTCCCTTGAGCAGTCAAACCAAAATCTTGCAAAAATGCAAACTGTTGAAGCCTCCTGGGCCCCCTGGTCAAAACCTCACTGTGCTAACAATTTAAGTACTAGTCCAGAGCTTTGAGAACAGATACTTGCCAAGGGGCTGGCTGTGCTAAACTAAGCAAGTATAGGCTAGAAGTTCACATGAGTGCCAATTTGAGGATTAGAGAAAGAGGAAAATTGACATTTTTGGGGGGAAGGGGTGCTGTCTGCAAGTAAAGCAGTGTCTTAAAGCTGGCAGGTTCATTCCCAGCTCTGTCAGAATCACAGACTAAAGACTGACTGGTCCAGGCATCGTTTTTATTACAGAAATAGAGGTTATTAATCACAGGCTTGCTCTTTGATTAATAACTTGTAGCAGAATTTCTAATCACTTATGAAGGCTTATAAATATTGCACCATACAAGTTTTAATCATAGTTTTGTGTTTTTATTTCTTATCAAACATTTGACATCATAACTTCATTTGAGGTCAAGTTCAAGCTTAAACAGTGTAAAATGCTTAAAATAAGAAAGAAAATATTGATATTTCAATTATTGCATGATGATGACTTTAAAACATGCAATTTACACAAACAATTTAATTATTTATAGTTATTGAAGAACTTCTGGATCCTGTACACACTGATGGATTATTAAAAAAAGAAAAAAAAACTCATTTCCAGACATCAAATTACATAAAAATGTACTAAAAATAATAAAATAAAAAGACTTATAGGAAACAGTGTAACTCTGGTTAAAAGGACTTTGCTGTGGGAAAAGTTCTAACAAGGTCAAATACAAACTTTTTTAGATTAATGTCTAAAATGTTCCATTAACTTCTTCAGGCAATTTCTGTTGGAACTTTTAACTTGAATTATGAATGAATTTGGTTGGCATATAAATTAGTTAGAGGAGGAAATATAATATGATATCCCCCTTATGATTTCACAAGGGGAAACAGTTGACTACCTGAGTTATGTTGTTCTGATACACTCATTAAACACAGAATCAAGACGTGAATTTAATTTTTTAGACTAATTCTCATTTGAACACACGGCTCTGTCAACACGACTGACACTGTCACTGAAAAGATCATTCAAACGTATTCCTTTAAAAGGTGGTAAGTTTATGTTTATTCCATATAGTTATTTATTTATTAGGGAGGGATTTGATGAATTTCCTTTTATAGGGAAGTGCTTGTAATTGTTGTTCACTCCTCCAGTAATTTTATATCCTCCTGCATACAAAGTCTCAATGACCAACATCTGGTGAGGCGTTATTAAACTCAGCAGGTCCCTTGTTAAGCTGCATAGTATAAGTATTAACCCCCCTTGAACTTCAAACTTCATCATATTAAATTCACAGATTTGAATGAATTTTAGGGATTTTATGTGATAAACCGACAGAGAGGAGCAGGTCATCATGAAGTGGAAGGAAAATGATTTATGGCTTTATATTCTCAGCTGAAGATCAGTCAGATTTGACAGAAAACATCTGTGAACATGGATTTTCCAGTCTTGCTGCTGGTTCTGTCTTGGATTTTGATCTGCACTTTGACTAGGCCATTCTAAGACATTGATATATGCTTTCCTTTAAACCAGAGGTCTGCCACTATTCTGTAGCTTTTGGCTGCATTCCAGCTCCAACACACCAGAATCAAAAGGTTGATTTACCCAATTGGCATGTCAGCCATTAATTTAAGTCAGGTGTGTTAGTGCAGAGTTGCATCCAAAAGTTGCAGAACAGTGGCACTTGAGTTACAGACTGTTGATCTAAAAAGTTCTGTTGTAGCTCCAGCAGTATGTTGGAGGTTCTGATTCTCCTGGAAGATGAACCTTCGCCTCCATATCAAGTGTTTCAAACTCTAATGGGTTTATTCTAAGCCAGAGACTTGCCACTGTATTGCCCTGTATTTAGCTCCACATCTTTTCATAAACTCTCTACTGAAGGAGTCATTAGCATAATGCTGCCACCACCCTGTTACACTGTGGGAAGGGCGTTGTGTAACATTAATTATAATTAATGTAAGCCACAAACCTCAGCACCTTCTTTTAACTGATTTTTGTTCATTTTACATAACTTGTGGAAAACTTCAAAAGAAATGACCAGTGCTTTTTTATAATGTCTTTTCATTTTCTAACTCTTCTATAACGGTCAGATTTGTGGAGTGCAAGACTCCCCGTTGTCCCGCCTGCAGACTCCACCACTTAAGCTGTGGATCTCTGCAGCTTATGCAGAGTCAACATGCATCTTTTAGCTTTTTCTCTTAAAATTTCTGCTTGCCCATCAGTCAAAGTGGAAGGTCATGTCCTGATAAATTTTCCCTCGAGTCAAAATCTCACAGAGTTCTGGTGATTAACAGAACTCTGAGATGTTCAAAGCTCAGGATACTGTTTTAGAACTCAGCCCTGCTTTAAACGTCTCTGTCTGCCGTGTTCCTTCGTCTTCATGATGTCGTTTGTCTTCTATTGTATAATGTCATTTATGTAAAATTAAGGGGATCAACTGCAAATGCAGGCCACACCTTTCAGATTTGTAGCTGTAAAAAAACAAAATCAAAATGTTAAAAATTTCCTATGGCGTGAATACTTTTGCAATGCTCTGTGATTATTTTTAGAAGTAGTTTAAGAACTGGACAAAGAAATGGAGTCAAAACACTTTACCTGTTTAATATCCCCACAGGTCATTGGCTTCCTGCTGTCTGACAAAATGACTCCTCTCTGGCTCGCTCTGCTCATTAAAGATGCTCTCAATCATCATTATCCACTTATTCTTCAACAACACCTTTTGGTTCACTAGCAACTTACAGCAGAAGCATATGTGAGAGCTGAAAGCACACTGCAGAACTTTCTATTTCACTTCTGGACCCAATGAGTGGTAGCAAAGCTTAAATCAGGGAACAGAAGCTGCTTCATTACCTCCTGAGATAAACGTTCACAAAACAGATGCCATTCTCCACAGTGTGTGCACCCAGGAAATACTTCCTCCAAAACAATGACATTTCATTTTCTCTAGTGTCTAATGTGACGGAGGAGCCGTCACGAGCCGGGACTTAATTATGAGTCTGTGTCAACATGCGCACACGCCCACACACAATCGCTAACTTACTTCTGTTACAGGTTAAACTGATGCGGTTCATCGTGGGTGCACACGCGGTGTTCCTGCTTCGGTTAGCGTTTCCATCCTAATCTGTTTTCACTTCCAAACATTTTCCCGGTTTTGTTGTCAATAAGGGTTATTTCCGGATTGTGGCGCGCCGGGAGGGAGTCGTGATGACGTCATTGGAGTATACTGAGTGTTCTCTATTAAATTGATTATTGTATTTTTGATTACAAGTTTATTTGTTTTCTTTATTATTATGATTGTTTTGTATCCTTTAAGAGTTCATCTGAGTTAGAAGTAATTGTTTAATTGTTTTGTTTGCTTGATTGGTCTTTCTGTGGGCGGAGCCTGTGGCTTTAAAAGCAGGGCTCTGCGCCACAGGGAGGCCGTCTGTGGCTAGACTCCTGCCAGATCACAGCGAAGGTGATGGACTCTTACCTCGAAGGTACTGTTGTTTTGTCTGTTTTTAACCTGCCTGGACGTCCCTGTATATATATTCTTCACCTGCCACCTTTTTGCTCACTTGAAGAACTGAATAAATTTCACTAAAGTGATCTCTGGCCTTGGGCAGTCATTTTTTTGTTTGTCCAAGCATAAGAGAACCCTGTCACACTAATTAATAGACATGACTAAATCAAACAATGAAAGTTTGAATGTGCTGATGACGACATTTAAAATAATATCAAAAATCAAATCTTTGTTACTGCTGACAGGCTGAACAAGATATGGTCAGAGAAGCAGCAAAGAGGCTCTTGGTAGCTCAAAATGAGCAGCAGACAAGATTACTTTTAGTTGATTAATCCTCAAATCTGGTAAGAAGAAGCCGTAGATGGAATAAATAAACCTCCCATGTAAAGTTTGAGACAGGGCATTCAGGCGGCAAAGCAAACATGTGAAAGAAGGTGTTGTGGCCAGAAAAGAGCAACATATTATTTCCCTAAAAGAACCTATCACTAAACAATCCAAACCTGAGAAACACGGTGGTGGCAGCATCATGCTGCATCACAGTTTGTTAATGGCTGAAAACAGTAGAGAATCAGGGGGAGTTTAAAATTCCAGCAGGACAATTACACTGAACCTACTGCCAGAGTTCCAATGGGATAGCTCAGGTCAAAGCAAATTCATGCTACAATGCTACAATGACCTAGTCAAAGCCTAGACGTACATCTAATCAAGTGCATGTAAGAAGACTTGAAAATTGCCTTATGTTGATGCTCTCCATGTGACTGAGCTCCAGTTATTTTGCTAAGACAATTGGGCAAAACTTTTAGCTGGTAGAGAAGCACCTCTAAAAGAGATGCAGGCCTAACAGTAGCACAGATGGTTTTCCAAACTATTGACACAAGGAGAATAAATACCTATACATTGCATATTTTTCCCCCATTTCTTTTTGTAAAGAATGTCAAAACAATGTATCATTTTACTTTCTGTTTGTACGTCACAGTGCATACAACTGAAATAAAAAAGTGTGTGGTTGTAATTTGACAATATATGAAAAGGTTTGAGGGCTATGAATACTTTTGCAAGACCTTCATCAGCAGTAACACCAGGGAGCCTCTCTCACCACTAGTTACACTTCATTCATAATTTTTGAGTTTGCAAACCTGTGTTACACCTTGGACGTCACCACCATACCTCTGCTACAGCAGCTGCATTTATGCCAAAACGACAAGCCAGAGCAGTGACCTGCCTCGATCTGCAGCTCAGGCCTGCCGACAGGTGTGCAGCCAGACAGCATGTTGAACAAACTTTGCTTGTCAAGGCAGAAAATGAAAGATAGAATTTGACAAATGGAGTTGAGCATGAAAGGTCTGCCTTGTCAGTGGTGTCTCATTAACTGCATTTTATCTGTTGTCTAGGAAACTCTTAATTAGACGTAGCTGAAGAGACATGAAGTCAAGAGACGGGAGGTGGAGTGAGGAAAGAGGGAGCCTTTCCAAGAACCTTCCCTCAACCCAAATAGTTTTCTCAGTATTGTTTACGTCGATTTATCTACTTCAGTTCAATTCAGTTTATTTACATCCACAATCACATAACAAGGCACATAACAAAAAAGTCCAATCATACATACATTCAAACTGATCCCAGTTATCGAACAGTGCAGTCAAGTTTAGCTTATTAAAATGACTCTGTGGATTGTATTGAGTCATTTTATTTTATCTCAACTCAAACACCTTAAATGTGTTTTATTTATGGTTTATGTACAAATGTATAAATGTTACATAAATAAAAAAAAACACTTTATGTGACTTAAGTCTGTAGAATGACAACTTCAAAATACTCATGTTTGAAAATATGTAAATGTCCAAACAAAATCCTGAGAATCTGCTTTATGAAGAATAAACAGCTAACCTTGATCAACAATATGACTTAAAAAGGAGGAACAAAGCTGGAAATATGCCTGTAATTCTATTTCTTGCTGAACAATGAACGTCATGTCCCCTTTTTTATACTGGTGAAAAACCACAAAATTACAACAAAGAAATCTGAATCAGCTTATTTTGGGAAACAGTGTAAAAAAGGAATGAAAAAATCTTAACTTCTGAATTCAAACTAACTGGAAGATGGGGAGGGAAGGCAATGATTTTAATGTCTCACAAGAAAGTTCAAAGTTTGTTGATTAAAAATTACCCAGACTGAAACAAACTCAGACTGAACCTTCTTTAAAAGCAATAATGATTAAAGAAAAGCTGACTGTTGCCTCTTTCAGGGTTGATAGTCTCTGACCTAATGGCTGCTGGCCATAGCTGCCAGCTCCTCTGCAACCCTGCATAGACAGGCAGCTGACTGTACAATAGCAATAAAAGACATGTTTTATGTTTTTGGGTGCTTTGATTATTCCTTTGTGTTTACTTCTTCAGCACTAACCCTGGTGTGTCAGCATGAAAAGGCTCAACAACCTGATAAAGAGGTCTGTGGCTCAAAAGGAGATGATGGTACAGAGAAGGATTCTTCAACAGAACGTACAGCCCTGAGCATCTTTTCATGAGACCGTTATATCACAGCAGTGTTTTCAGTCAGAGGCCTTTTCAGAACCGCTGTAAAACAAACCCCTACAGGAGATCCTTCCTGCCACAGCCTTCACTTCTAAAACAACTATTTGAAGAACCTTGATCCTAACCCTCTTTAGGATCTAAAAAAGTATTTCTGAATCACATTGAATTGAAACAGAAATTTCACCCAGGCAGTAGTGGAAACATATTGCTTCAATTTTCTATTTTCCCAAAACTCATATTAGTCAGGTATGAATAGTGTGTGTCTACAACCAAGGTTATTAGTCAGGGAGTATTTAAACCCCCAAAATGTTTTTCAAACCCATCATTGTCCTAACAAATTGATTTCTAAACATTGTGATGATTGACGCAACATAAGCAACTTTATCCTCATAAAGGTTGTTGTGGTAATTCTGAGCAAATGAATCCTCCAATCAAACAACAACTTCTATTTTCTAATATTTAATTTAGACATTTTTTTTCCTGCAACCTTTCCGTTACCACTTTGAAACTACAATGTGTTGCAATTTTAAAGATGTCACAAGCAAAGAGGGACTTAATGTCACATAAAAATGTCACAAACAGTCATTATTATATGTTCAGCAATGAACCGGATTCTATGTAACAAAACCACATAGGGAGGAAAAACTGAAGGCTTGTCCCTAACTTACTGGAAGAGAGAAGGGGTGAATGAGTAAAATGCATTCTTCCAGTAAGTAAAGGACTCCTGCCAAGTATTATGCTACATTGTACAAGGACAGAAACTCTCATGCTGCAACAAAGTGACAGTTTAATACTCCTCCTAAATTTATTCAATCTCCAACTGTGAATGGAGAAGATGCTCCTCAAAGCAAAATCCCTTCTATACAATAAATAAATGTTTATCATGCTTTTGAAGAACAGCTCAACATATGTGAGATCATTGTCTCCAGAGTCCTTGTTTTATCTTTTTTCTGATTAGTAAGAAGTGAGGATAATCAGCTGCAGAAGTGACTCAGAACAGTTCTGGAATCACTACTTAGAAAGTATCACTGACCTTGTTTATCAAATAGAGATTTTTCAGTTTTATTCTTTGTTCAGACAGCTACACATAAAGTCTGAATGCTTGCACAGTGAGAATAGTAACTCCAGTCTGTCATAAGGCCTAATAGCTAATGTGCATTTTCATTCCAGCTGGGCTGTAGAAATGGATACCCTCCCAGGGGGATCCAAGTGTAAGCATACTATGGCAGAGCATATCCAGAAACCTATTTGTGCTTTGGGAAAAGCCATACATTCTGAAAATAGTGTGCGTTATTGGGTTACAGGCTATGTGTGCCACTGTCATAGTGTCATATCACATCTCACCATGTGCTAGGTGACATAATCCAACCATCACGAGAAAGCGAACTGCAGATGATTACTGTGGCAGGTGTGCATTTGTGTGTTTTATTTCGCACCCTAAATGTATCATGGGTAATATATTTCACATTTACATTCAACACTTTCTGGTTCTTTTCTCTCTCTGCCACCACTGACACTTTCAGATGACCAGTGTTGGATTTATTCCTGTTAGCGTCTTCCTGTTGGAATGACGTCTTATCTCGCATCCGAATCGCTGGAGATGAGAAATGAAAGCAAGCAAAGCGCAGCAATAGAACCTTGATGGGGATCAATATTCACATGGTTGATCCTGTTATTCTTTGCATTGCTTATTGCACTGCAGTAGAGCTTATTGACATCGCTTGGTTTCCTGAGACAGAACCTCCTTTTCAGCACAATCTGCAGACTTAATAGAGCTGAGGTCAGGAATACTCCAAGACCTTAATATGAACCACCTTTATCCATTCCAGTACCAGGTTTGATGTGTGTCTGGGATCTCTGTTGCTGAAATGACCCCGATTTCAACACTACTAAAAATGCATGGGATTGACTGTGCTTAATCAATATATCTAACCCTAAATCCTTTCAATGAGACATACTGTTCCTGATAAGAGAAGTAGTCAAATAGTTAGCCAGAAATTTATTCTAGGCTTTTGTTCTTGGCTTCAGCAATCATGTGGTTTCTCTGGAACTTGCTAAGGGACGTGTCATAATGTGAGAAAGTCTGTATTATATACATATAAAATGTTACTGAAGTTGTTTGCTGTATTATGAGTCCTCTTAGAAATTCATACTGTTTAAAATAAAAGATTTAAAGCCAAACTAGATGATAAGTGTACACAAGGGTACATAAGTTCAGATTTGCCTAAATTAGCTTTAGTAAGTTTAATGCACATTCAACTTCTATGAAAGTATTCATTTAATTTTAAAGATAACATTAATTCAAAAAGGTTCTTGATAAATAATAAAAAAATATATATCAAATAAAATTAACTCAATGTACTAAGCAAACAAGAAACATGAAATATGTAAAAAAAAACGTTCAATGTTTGCATATTACAATGAGCAGTAAACTGCTGAAACACCCAGTGGATTGTGACTTTTTCATAAACAGTTAAAGGATAACAAACACAAAGCACTTTAAGTGACAGCTAATCAAGTGGAAAGCAGCATGTCGAATACTGATGAGCCTTCATGCTACTAATATCCCCTTTAAGGCATTTAGCTCCCCTTCAATCTGTCAATTAATAAAAAAATCTAATCAGTCAACCAGAAATAATATTTGCACAATGAACAGCATTTAGCACAACAGGCCCAGAAAAATATGTCTGCATTTGACCTGACAAACAAACCCGGCATTATATTGTAGCTACACTGCAAACAGTCAGACAGCAGCAATCTGACTAAGAGTGCAGGAGTAGTTCACTGGATTTGTGCTTTATTGCTACTGAATATAAAACACGGTTAAAAAAGTGTTATCTATTAAGACCCATTCCAAGGAGCAATCAGAACCAACACTCAGGTCATCTCATTTACTGCCGAAACCTGTTCTGGTCTGTAGCTATGTGTGTATGTAAACAGCATGAGGCTGTTCACACATACTTAATGTTTACTGATGCGTTCTAAAATTAGACCACTTAATGATGGCGCCTGATAACCATGAAATGCCTCTGCCGCATCAGATGCACTAAGTGGTTTGGATTTACACATGATGGGTCCTGCAGATCATCACAGGGAGGAAGAGAGGAAAGGAAGATGAAAAGCGTTCAGCATTGTGAGCTCAGACACGCTGATCATCAACCACTGCAGATTCTATACTTATAAAACATTTAGGTAAAAAGGGGGAGAATAAGATGTAAAATAAACTTTTTTGAGCTGTAGTCTCCAGCTGAGCTCTCGCTTCAGAGAACAATACCCCTGAGACTCTCTCCTCAACCCCTTCAGACTAGCAGCAGCAGCAATTAGCAAACACCTGGTGGAACTAATTCTTGCTAATAACAAAGCTCCAACTTTCCATGTTGAAGTTCTGACCTCGTGGTGTTTCAGTTGTTCTTCCAAATTAGAACTGGGAAATTCCAACTTCCAAGTGCAGAGCACAGCATGAACCACATGAATGTAGTTGTTAGGAAAATATAACAGCTTGAGTGCTGCAATGAACAGTGTTTCTATATTTACTGTTATCCATCATTGTAATTTTGTTGTTTGTTTGATAAGCCTGTTGAGGTTACCATACAAATGTCTTCTCAGCCCAACGCTCCTAGGAGCAGCTATAAACGGCATAATGGAAAGACACCGTAGTGATGACAAGCTGAAGGTGGCGTGTTGAAAGAGTAGGAGCTTCCTAAAGAGACAAAGGTGAATTTCAAGGGTTCAAATCGCAGTCATATTTATTTTAACATATGTTTGATATATGCACCATTTTTGTAACAACTGGAAGCAACAAGGTTACTTGATTGTGCTATAAAATGGCACTGTGTTTTTGATGAGGGAATAACATTATAGCATGATTAAAGCTGAAAAAAGAACATTTTACATAATACCCCCGTTCCTTTTTTAAAAATAAAAGTTTGCTGATGTGTCAGATTGTTGAAAGGGAATACTTTTAAATTTTTTTGCACTCAGATTAACTTGGGGTAGTTTGGGATATTTGGGAAAGAATGTGAAGAATGCACTGAGTTAAATACTGCTTTATCAACAGTATGCAGCAAGCAGTCTGTGACAAATTAACACAGAGTGTGCAACTAATTCAATAGAATGTAGAAGATGTTCATAAATCATGCCCTGTTTTTAACTGTATTCCTCATCTATCTTTTGAATAAATGTTATTTTCATCTGAATGCAAATTTCACCATAAAAGCATTTTTCAGAAATTTGTTTTTGGCTTCAACTCCATGTTACTCCAACACAAGGTCACTGCATTACAGCACAAAACCCTTGAAAAACACTCTGTATTAGAACATGATGGCATCTGCAACATTTTAAGTTGACCATGTCAAATTCTGGCAGCCATAAGATCCTAAGTGATTATGAAGCTTCTAAGCTCTGCATAAGATGCACTGGATGAGTTTCTTAAAGCCCTAAGATGGTTGTACTGTTTAAACAGTGGAAGCAAGATTTGTCAAGATCCTGTTTTAGAGGAAGCAAGATCTGTTGCAGCAAGAAAGATAATTATTCTAGTCAATAATTAAGGATCATTAAATATCCCTGCCTTCTCTCTGAGCTCATATTTCAGATTTTATCATTTTTGTTTATATTCTACAGTACATATGATTAATCACTGGAGGACAGCACATTTTCCTGTTCTGTCTGAGCTTGTCCTGTCATCTTTTGGAAAATTGCAACTAGGTGAAGATCACAATACATAGAGAATCACTGTTCATTGCAACCCTGAGGCCGATTTATTTTCCAAACAAAATTTATGAGGCTCAGGCTGTGCTCTGCACTCGGAAGTTGGAATTTCCCATTTCCAAGTTGGAAAAACAACTGAAACTCCATGTGAGGTCGGAATTTTAACATGGAAAGCTGGAGGTTTCTTACCAGCAACAATTTCAAAATCCACAATGGTGATATGCATCTAACATGATGAACGCTGAACAGTTTTATGTAGACTTGTGGGTTTACATCTCATTACACCAGTACTGTCCTTCATGTATTTGTGACCCTCATGTTTGAATGCAAATTTGCTTGTGGTAGCTAGTTTGGTCACTGATCACCGTACTCGGATGCAACAAATTCTGTAACGACTGAAATAATCTGTCAGTGGAACTTCTGATTTTTTTATATCCTAAAAGTAAAAGAGTTATTTACTTAAAACAAGCTTCTATAGTTTGCTCTTTTTTCATTTGCACCAGAAACTAGACTGAAAATACTTGGCAAGATTGTGTGTTTTTGCAGTGTGGTCAAAGTGGAAGACATGGGCACACCTCGTAAAAAAGTGACTATTTAAGAACTTAGGTTTTACTGATACTGCAGCTGTTTTTAGAAAAACCATTTAACAAGCGGCATTTAAAAAAAGCTATGAATTGGAAGTTATTTGTAATATTTCAAAAAGTGAAGCACAGAAAACACAGTCACACTGCTGGGTCACTGGTTTATGTTCTGTGATGGTGTCATTGTTGTGTTTCATTATGTATTCATATATAATTTTTAATTTGTATTTTACAATTACAGCAGATTTTCATGCACAGATGGCCAGACTTCATTAAACTATTTTGAACATTAATTTAGAAATTGGGCTTTCTGTTCAGGACTGAAAGAAAGAGGCAGCAGAAACTCCCTCTGTTGTTGCACATCAGAACACTTTTACATAAAACTTTCATGCATACATAATTAATTATCACCACACTGAAATGTGATGCTAGCCTAATTTTAACATGCCATATTAAATTTTGAGAGCAGAAATGCTGAAATTAGCCTAGCATTTTAGCAAACGGCGCCACACAGAAACAGCAGGACCAAGACCTGAGTTAGTTGAAAACCATAGCTCTATATAATTTTAGTACGAGGCAGAGTATAAACAAAGTTTATGTTCTGTGTCTTACTAAAATTAGAGAGCATTGTTTCCATCAGCCAATGCACCTTCCTGGTTCTGATTATGGGTCATCCAACCACGATTCATTACAGCGTAGTTTTGTTTGCATGTTCTGCCAACTTTTAGCAACATAGATAAATTAAAAACATTAAACTGTTTTCTTATTGGAGACCAGAGTATTTCCATTTGATGTTTATCTTCAGACAACCATTACTGGCTAAAGCCTGGCCTAACCACACACAGCTTGACAAACATTAATTTACTATGGCACAGACAAAGTTTGTGTGGACCTTTATTCTGACAGTACAAGTTAAACTTTTTTTTTGAAAACTCCTGACTTTGGGACAGCTGGAGTGTGGGCTCCCTGACATGACAAACTTCAGGCACACATTGGCATGCTTTGCTTGCCAAACACAGCGCTGCATGTTCAAATAGTGCTGACAGGGAAAACTTACATTATACATGGTCTTCCAATGAGGTTTCATGAAAAAAATACACACATGAACGGAGCTGTCTGCATTCGGTAGTCTCTGAAAACTGCTGGCAGTAGTATAAAGATTTACTAAAAGGATTTTCATTTGCAGTCAGATTGACTTTTATGGGATAATTATGATGTTTGGGATATCCATGAAAGTAAAAGTAGAAAGAATAATCTTCATAAACCGGAATATGTTATTTTTTCTGGAAAATGTTTTTGTGTTTGACCTGTCTTTGGTATGTGGTTTTTATCTGACAGCCATTCTAAGTGGTCTCACTGTCGTCCTTTTCGCCTTTCAATGATTTCATTGAACATTGAAACCATTCATGTTCCTGGATGGCCTTAATTTAAAGGAAGTTTTCGCACTGATATAAAGCTACCCAACACAATGATGAACTGCATAGTGCTTCATTTATTCAAGCGTCAAAGTGGAGACTATTCTAAGCTTTTTCATTATGCTGAAGAAGCATCTGACCCGTAATGAATGGAGGCACGCAGCCAAGCCAGTTTATTTCACGAGTTTAAGAGTCATACTGTAGTTTTAAAGTTAGACACAATGGAGGAAACCCTTCAAATGCCATCGAGAAAATCTGAATGCCAGCTGGCTTCACTTGTAGCAGCTGGCAGAAGAGGTTTGAATCTATATAAATCACTATGTCTGCTCTGTACAGGACAAATTTTGTAATAGTGGCTAAGAAAGAAACAATAACATTATTTTGAATCCATCAACTGAACAGCTTATGTTGAAGTGATAAATAAGTGTGTGCATTTATAAGAGAGAATTAGTTTCTTTCTGCCCAGAAAATCATGGCTGAATTGAGGATCTTCAAAACTGTAACTTGGATGTTTCTGGTCTGCAGTGGTCATTGCCTATGAAAATGAACAGAGTTCATCAGACATGGATAACCATATTATCCATGATAAGGTTTATTGATGATGGACGGGAGAGAAATTCAATGGTGTCAGAATGCAGAGAATCAGCTTGTTGGGTATGGAGCTGCAAAGCTGCAGTCCAGTCAACACACCCTACTGCCTATGGTGCCAAAACTATGCAGGTGAGCATCAAAGCTGCACTGCAGAGCAGAGCGTGGAGGAAAGCTGGTGTTACAAATCCTGTTTTCTTTTGCATCACATTAATGGACAGGTGCATGTGCCTGGTTACCTTGGAAGCACATGGAAGCCTGATGCAGTATAGGAAAAAGATCAAACACTTTGATTTCCTCCTACGATAATGCTTCCTCAAAGCATTATCGTAGGTATTCCCTTTTCAGTATATATAAAAATGCCATATATATATCAAAAATAACTTAAAAAAATTAAACTTTCCAATTTAATGCCTTGAAATTGAGCTTGTGTCTCTTTAAGAAGCTCCTGTTCTTTTCGACACTCTGCCTTCAGCATCTCATCTCAACAATGTTTCACCATTAAGCCGTTTATAAATGTTCTTATCAATATTGGAATAAGAAGTAGTTCATTTGCTAAGCTGCACAGTTCCACCAGGTGTTTCCCAATTGCCGCTGCCGCTAGTCTGGAGGAACTGAGTGGGGGAATTGTGAGAGAGAGGGAAATTATGAGTATGAGGTACTCTGTGAAGAGGAAGCTCAAATTAGAGTCTGCGGCTCAAAGGAGATGAATTATAATTATTATTGGAGGATTTCTCAAACATGCATAAAAGGACCAAAGCAACACTCCAGGTATGTTTGTGATGGAGGAATAAAAACGTAAACTTTAAATTATACCCTACCGTTTAAGTGGGCTGTTCATGTCAATAAATGACTGATTGTTCCTGTTTGTTAAAAAAATCCCCACTGAAAATATCTTACTTGTTTATATGCTAGTATGTAAAGCACCTCTGTCCTGAAAGTATGCATACGTGGGACAGTGCACATGTTCCCCATAGGCCTGTGACTCCCTTAACCTTTGTCCTCCCCCCTAATCGCGTAATCTTTAGAGGAACAGCAGTCCCTGTGATCACTGGCTGGTCCAGTGGGGTGCAGACATTCCTCTGATGGTTCAGGGTGTACCATATCGGAATATCACAGGTAATCCTTATCTCCTAGAAATATCTCCTGCTAGATTCTTCTGATGAGATCTGGGCCTGTGCTGATGGCAGAGTGAGGCAGGGATGAAAACAAACCTTCCACGGTAAACACAAGAGAAACCACTTAACTCAGAGAGGTGATATGAGGAGGCGCCCTCTGAGATGACCTGTCTGATTGGGAAGCTGAGATGCATTCTCTGCTGGATGTGCAGTCTTGACAACTGGAGTCTGGGCCAGCAGATCATAGCTTACGGTAATGTTAGAGGGCACAGTGAACTCTACAGCATTAAGAGAAGCCATCATAGCTTAATAGCACAAGCTCATACAGGCCAGGAAGTAATAAACTGAAGTCAGAGTGAAGTGTAGCTTTTTTAAAAACTCTATTTGCAAAGATTGGAAGCATTGATTTACATCAGCACAGCATTTTAATGATCAAAAATATAAATGCCTATCATTTTCCTTGTCCAATATAAAATACATTTTATAGAAACACTTAAAGTAGATCTCCTTTAACTGGCTGTAGAAAATAAATAATGTATCTCCTGAGGCTTTAATGAAGGGCCAAAGTTGTATTTTTTACACCTGTAGGGAAATGTTGTAAAAATTAGGTTTAACAGAACAATCCTTTCCAGTTCTTTAGGGAATCCTTGAATAATTAGCTTTTAAATAAAGTCATAGAACAACATGTTAGTATTACTAACCTCTGTTTGGTGATAAAAGTAGGTATATTTGCTGTGGTTTGATAAAACTGGTGGCTGGGCGTCTGAAAGCCAATGAGTAAACATTACATTTATGTTTTTTGAGACTCATCTAAAAACAGCACTTTCCATGTCCCTGCTGAGAAAGAGCTACCCCTCAGCATGATCCTGCTACTGCCATATTTCACAGAGGAGATGGTGTGTCTAGGGCAGAGATGTTCCCAGATCAGTTTTTCTAAGACCCAATCAAGTCTCAAGTCTTTTCCTCTGATTCAAAGTGAAGTGTCAATTATCTAATGACTGAAAAAAACATCCAGGTCACTTCTAACCCTGCTGATCCAGGTTCAAAATCCAAACCTGTCCCATTTGTCCTTTTTAATCCTTAATTACATGAAACTACTAACTTTTTTTCTTTTAATCTGCATCTACAGCAATATTCTTATTATTTCACATTTAATTTACTATCCAAATATATGTTAGACTGTTTTATATTATTTTCAAAATTGTTCAGATATAACGTCTGCTAATTTGAAAATATAAATAACATTTGAAATGGATTCAAATATGTTTATGTTCAACTTCTTAATTAATCAAAAAATGTTTTTCTCTGTCATGAATAATTTAGCAGCTTTTTTCAACTACTGTTCTATATTTAATAATCTAGCTTGGAGCATTTTCTTCTCTGGGGCCATTAAAAACTTCAGTTTTCAAAGTTTTTATTTAACCTCAATGTGCTTCGCTCACTTTTCAAAAACTTTTTAAAATATTGGTTTGGACATTTTGGTAAGTTTTATAACGGGACAGAATCTTTTATTCACAAAAGCATGAAGTCCAGGAAATGAAATGATGTGTTGATCTGGCCAGACGACTTTTAACCCTATTTCAGTTTGCAAAATATACACAGCCGAGATGCTCTTCTAAATGACATATCTCTACTTTTTCATCTTGTAAATATTAGGCATGCAGGTAACACACGAAAATGTCAAGTGCAATATTAAATTCCCAGAGCAGGAGGAAGATAAATGTTAATTCATGAGGACAATGTGCAATATTCAGACTGCAGTGTTAGAACCCTTTCCTTTCTTGAGTTTTGTCAAAATCATTTACTGTGACTGATGGTTATCTACACAGCACTCGCTCTCAGCTGGAGAAGTTCCCATCTGATATCTTATGGAGTCATCAGCAGCCACTTGCCAAGTTTAATACGACTGGGGACTGTAACTCTCAAAGCAACTACTACTAAACATGCCAGACAGGTTTGGCTCTCTCCCCACGATCTGATCGATATCACATTGTGTCTCAAAGCGTCAGAAATCAAGTGGGGCAGCGTAGTGAGCATTCAGACACCGGTGAAAGGTCACAGGCTGCCTGACCATCTTCTCCTCCCTCATCCTTGTTGTGCTTCCCTCCTCAGTTGTCCTGATTAAACCTGGAAGTCCCATTGAGGGGGTCTGATTTCTCAGCCCTGACTGTTACTGTAGTGAAGTCACTGTTGCATGTCCTCCTCCTGGCTGATAAATGGATTTTGACACATCTACTGGAACTTACAACAAATACACCTTCTTCTTCATCCTACACATATGATTTCACTCATTTGATTTTTAGTGAAAGTAAGGTTATTTTTAACCCTTTAGTATTTAGCCACCGGAAAATATTTGGTTCAAAGGTTTTGAAACTGTGGAGCACACGACTTGCTCATGGATTAGAAGCACTCTGTAGTCAAAAGAAGAAAAAACAACTTACCAACAATGAATAATTTATTATGTCATATATGGATAAGGAGAGTGTAATGCTTCATTCCCACATTTCTCACCCCACCGCACATCTAATTCCTGCCCTGATGATGGGGTCTGTTAATGATTGGACATCTCAGTAAAACAGGAGAATTTTACACATTACTGGTTATTAATTGTTTACTTTAACTCTACAACCGCAGATGCTATGACTTCTTAAAATTACTTAATTATTATTTTTGTTCCGGCAACATGGCATGATTGATTGCTTCATGCTGCTTTCAGCTTTTAGACATCCACACTGCAGCATAGAAAGGTTTAAGATGATACCTTTAATCAAAGGTCATAACTGTCAGTCATATAACAGCATGATGAGAGCTTAAAAACTTTTGATTAAGGTCTGAAAGATACTATTGTCTGCGGCCAGTGCTGCACACTCCCAACTCCCCAAGCAACAAAGAACTTGGTTGTCAGAAATCCCATGATGACAGAAATGCACATTTCCAGCTAGAGACAAACTTGCCCTTAACATGAGATGAACATAAAACATAAGAAAACATCTTTTCTGAATTAATGCTCTTGATCCCAGTCAGTTCAGTAGGTAGGTAAATTACATGACCTGGAGCAATTTCTGTTGGATGAATGGAGCCTTTTTTATCCTCACAAGGAAAACTTTTCCCCAGGGACATGGAATTTCAGGAGGGTTTCCCCTCTTATGTATACACACAAGGGTAAAATTTAAAGGTAAAAGGTAATTTGCAACTTCTCATCCTGAGCAATGTTTGAACTAACTGAAATGCAACCTTTCACACAATTTCACTTGCATTTTTAGGAGTTACTGAAAGCCAAGTAAGAAGGAATCTATTGCTATGTCCGTGTGAGAAAGTTGCAAGGCAATGTGCACTTTAATAACTTTAAGACAGACAGACTTACCGTTTGGCTCCTTTATACTTGAAAGTTGTAATTTGCTGACATCACTGGATTCGGCTTCGGTGCCATATTGTTGGAGAAGCGATGCAAGAAGGAATATTAATAAAAGGATCATTTGGATGAGTGGTAGTTGGCAATCACAAAGCTGGACTCTGGTCTGGATCACCACAAACATGCGGGACACAAGTGTAGTTTTGGACACATCTGGAGAGTACAAGCAATGAGTAAAATCCACATAATCTTAATCAGAAGTTCTTCCTCATAACACGAAAAAACATATAACTGATGAATGAGGATCTTCTCCGAGGCGTTCAAACTTGTTTCTGCTGCGCAGTGCGGGTGCGCACCTGTTGGCTCTGAGGAAAGTCGAATATTTGTGCTGAAGAAAGTTTAAGCAATTAAAATCCCAGCAACATGGTTTGAAAATCGCCTTTATGCACGCGTATCATCTATGGCACAGGGCGATCAAAAATACACAGATGCATTTCGGCTCAATTGCGCGCTCATGGTGTGTTCCACACTTCGTCATATAAATCCCGTCAGATCTTTACGCTTTAGACCCAAAGCTCTCACACAGAGAGAGACTGCGACGGAGTCCAGCAACCTGATACAGTCCGAGCAGAGAAAACTATCCGGAACTCCGAGACGAGATCTGTTGTCTGGCGCAGTCAAGAGTCATAACTTGTAGACTGAGATAAAATATCGCTGCGCGGACGGGGTTGGGTTTTTGGAGACTGGCAACTGACGGCACAACAGGTGCTGCGCATAAAGCACAACTTTCCAGCCAAGGGAACTCCCCTGGATGTTAACCATTACGTTGCTGTCTGGGTCTATGATGTCCTTGGCCGTCCCATTCTGTCATCCAATGGCTTACTTTCCCTGTTTTCAAGCTTCAGGATTGAAAAAGAGAGAGAGAAAAAAAACATCAGCTTGGCTCGCAGAACAAAGACGGGATCAAGCTTTTGTAATAGCTTTGCAGAAGCATCTAAAGAAAGAAATGACACGTGGTCCAATTAGTTAATAAAAATAGAACTACATTAACAAAAACTACTAAATAAAAAAGTATAAAACTAAGCTGACGAATAGTTTGTTTTTGGTTTATCCCTGTGTCTGAGAGAAAAAAAAATAATTATTTTCGTATTAGGAACAACCATTACTTGCCAAGTTTCAATTTAATCCACTTCATCAGCATTTATATCTTGAATATCTGATTGAAATAATATGAAGATATTTATCTTCATATCATAGGAGTATACTTTATTCTTCCTCACCTCACTGAAGAAACTGAATTATCCATAAAAGCACATTTTTAAAGAAATAATTTTAACAAGTTACTTTAACTTACAGTGAATTAAAGTGGAAAAAAAATGACCAGTTGGATACTAAATTCTTTTATCGTTCATGTTTCTGAGGAAGGAAATGTTAAAGGGCTTCCCAATTTGTTATATCAAAGCAGAGTCGCTGCTTGGAACAATACTCCCTCCTGTTCCCAATTTCCTTTTCTCTCCAGCACGGTGCAGTACCTCATCAACTGTTTCATGTAGTTCCTCCCACCCCACTGTTGGCTAAACCCACCAGTATCCCCACGCTGTAGGTTAAATCTGCTGCGGCACAGACACAACAATCAAAGGAGTTCTGGAGACATATTGAACCTATTGAGTTAGAGGCATGATGCAATGCTGCAGCAATTTACCCCCAGTCTCGCATAGCTCAGAACTACACAGCACTACCACCTCAAAGAGAGCAAAGAGCAGCCTTCTCTGTGGCACCAAGGTTTAAGGGAGAGTTTTTTGTGCTTTTAATCTAAGTGAACTGCTTGAAGAAAAAAGCATGGCAAATTGATGCAGTCATTTCATAATTGTATTGCCCCTGTGGAGGGAGGCAAATGGAGGTCTTCATGTGATTTCTGCAAGGGCCAAGGCCCTTTTGTGTAAAGGAGAGTATCACATTCCAGCTCTGCAAGGGCCTGCAGCAGATGTCAGCACTTCACTTTGTGGAATCCCTCTCTTTTACACACACGCACGCACGCACGCACACATTTATGTGCACAGTCTTTCACCCCAGGAGGTTCTGTCTGCAAAAGTTGAGTATTTTGTCTCTTTTTCCACATTTGATCACCACTTCCAGGGTGGTCTTGCAAAATACACAGGCTTTGATACCAAGAAATAAAATAAACAGAGGAAATTAGGGACAAGGTAAACCATTTGGGTCACAGCTTATGGGCAGAGACATGTCGACTGGTGGGAGGGGTCACCATGTGTGTGTAATAGAGAAATCAGTCATCACCTCTCATATGAATATCGCTAGGTTTGCTTGATTACTTTGGATATTAATTGGTCAAACAAACACTTGCCCTCTTTCAATGATTTCTTACTAACAACCAGATCAAATATTACAGAAAGTGGAAGTTTAGTTCCATTTTCTGCAAATGGAACAGAAAATTCCATTTACAGAAATGGAATTTCTGTAAATGGAATTTACTTAATTGCTAAAGCAGTTAGAGTTTATTCCAAAACTGTTATGCTCAGAGGGGCAAGACTTTTGAGATTACCAACATCTCTAGATTTTGTTCAGACATAAGTTTTATTTCCATCCTTACATCAAAAAAGTCAACAAAGAGGGGCAGATAACAGTTTCTGAGTGTTACTAGTTGGTCATGTAGCCTCTTTATTGTATCAGTGAATCTCTGATGAGCTCTTGCTTTTGAAAGAACCTTAGAAAACATGCCCACTTTGGTATCAATTGCCCCAAGCTGCACTTGGCTTTGAAACCAGAGCCCCCTGGTGGTGCCCCTTGGGGCTACAGACAAGCACTGGCCCTAGTAGTATATGAACTTCTTCCAGTTCTTAGTTTTTCTATTGTTGGTAAGGAAATGTCAAAAGTTTGTTTAGACTAAATATTCTAATTTATTGTAATAAAATAATCCTATTTTCTAATATGCTTCTCTTGTGTAGGGTTAGGGGAGCTGTCATTTAAGCATATTTGATTTACTTCTTCATGAAACACTCAGTACTAATTCAGATTATGCAAGTTTTTTTCAACTTTTTGAATTGTTTTGTCTCATTTTTATTAAAGAGGCAAATTAAGACTTTAAGTCAATTGGATGAATAACCAGTTTTTTTTAGTTTATTTTTAGTGTTTACATGTAGAGGCTCTTCCAATCAAATAGAAATCAACTCAAATTAATCTGCTTGCATTTGAAAACTAGAGCTGGCCAATATGCTCTACTACTAGATAAAACAATCCAGCATGAACAGGTACTATTAAAACTGTTAAACAACACTAATACAAGAAACACAAGCAAACATTTAGACAAAAAAACTCACTCAAGTTTGAAAGCTAAAGAATAGAAACAAGCCTTTAAGTGGGATTTAAATATGTGAGGGTTCCTGATTTGAAGTGCCAGTCCATTTCATGCCTGTAAGACAAGAACTTTGAATCAATTCTAAAATAGACAGGAAGCTAGTGCAGGGAAAGTAAAACAGGAGCGATACGATCACATTTACGTGTGGCTGTCAGAAGTCGTTAGGCAACATTTTTAACCAGCTGCAGATGAGAGAGCGAGGACTGGCTCCTACAAAAATAATCTGTACTGCTGCAATAATCAAGTCTGAAGATGAAAGCTTATATCACTCAAACTCTGGGAACAAAAGAGGTCTCGACCTTCACAAAAGACCTAAACTTGAAAGAAAAACTGTGATGACTGCTTGTGTTGTTTTTTCTAAAGATTATGAAAGATTACACCAAATGATTTTCTGAAGGTGTCAAAAGGTCAAAGATCAGTAACTGTGAGAATATTAGCTGATGGTAGATCTTTTATTTTTCCATCACTTAGTTTCAGAAAGTTAAGTCCCATCCACTAATGTCATTAAAACAGCCCAATAAGGAATTAGATGGTTCTACATATTTCTACGGGTTCAGATGGATCTGAGTCATGACATTGGCAGAACATCTGAGCTTGTCTGAGATGGGGATTGAAGGGATTTGCTAATCTAATTGATGTACAAAACATCCATTCACTTTACCACTGATTGGCTGAAATCTCTTTCAGATTATGAATATATTGCTTTCTTACAAATTAGTTTTCCCCCGTCTTCTTTAGAATAACTCGCCAGATTTGGTTTCGATAAATATTTTCATTTGGATCAGATGTTTTGTTATTTTCATCTAATTTCTGTGTGAAATTTCTGCACTGATGTACAAGTTTTGCCTCCAGACATCCAAAGAGCTCAAACTCACTCAGTGGTTCTGACAAAGTGAACAGTCTCTTCTGACCCACATCTTTTGCTGTTCTTTGCTTGATGTTTTGATTCATGGATTTCCAGGTCAAAACATGAAATGAAATCCCAGACATGCTCATAAGCTTTAGTAGGACATTCAGACACTTTACATTAAGTCACTATCAATCAAATTTTATTTCCATAGCACATTTCAGCAGCAAGACATTTCACGGTGCTTTACATAATTAAAGAAGAAATAAAAACAATATGTGACATTAATAAATAGATGAAAAGTAAAGATAAAACCATCAAAAATATCGAAGACATCAAAACCCACACTCTAACCCTAATTTAGCCATAAGCAACTCTAAACAGGTGGGTTTTAAGTTGAGATTCAAAGGCACCCAGTGTTTCAGCTGCTTTACAATTTTCTGGAAGTTTGTTCCAGATTTGTGGTGCATAGAAGCTGAATGCTGCTTCTCCTCGTTTGGTTCTGGTTCTGGGGATGCAGAGCAGACCAGAACCAGAAGATCTGAGGGGTCTAAGAAAATAAGAAAATATTGAACCAAAGTAAAACAGAAACAGCTGACAAAAGAAAAGGAACAAAGGAACACAGAAATGAGCAAAACCTAAAACCAACAACCCAAGATCTTGACATCTGGAAACATTGTTTTAAAATAAGACTAATTTCATACACTTCAAGCCTTTATTTAATTCCACTTTTAGAGTAATCACATTTTGAAAAGTTAAACTATTCATCGTTGTCATTTAATTTTTTTATCCAGCTTATTATGCATTTCTCCTCTGTCAGTAATACAGTTCACCTAAAGCCTTATCCATGTATATTGATGTCCTAATATTCACAAGAGAGTTAAAAAGAATTCAAACTGAAGTGAGTAAATAAATAAAATGGTACCAAATCATTCTTGGCTGAATGTTGATGTAAACATGAAGTCACTGTTTACACCTGTTCGATTTTAGGACCATCATTCTTATTTTCATCCTCAATTTTTCTACAAAGTAAAATCTTGTCCCCACAAAGTAACCTCCAGACTCAGATTTCTGGCTCGGTGCCCCTAATGTCATTTTAGTTAGCGTTGTACTTATGAAACATAAGCTGATGGGGAAGACCCAGCTCCCATTAAAACAATCTGCTTATTTAATGTTTGAAAGGTCAGATGCACCACTCTGCCAAATTTAATTATTCTGAGAACCTGCTCTCTGCAAATGAGAAATCTTATAATCAGGATGCCTGTACATAACAGATTGGAAGATGTGCTTATATTTGTGTGTATGTGTTTTTTTTGTTTTTTTTTAAACAAAATCATAATTAGCTAAGCATTATTTGAGCATATATGCTATGAGTTTGGGGTTACTTGCATGAAACCTTCAGGGCAAATGGACAACTATAACCCATTTATAGGGCACTCAGAAATATCTTTAATTTCAAAATTTCTACCTCAAACTGTAACTGGAGGGTTCAAATGACGCCTTTAGATTTTTCATTTGAGGCAGAAATTCAAGTTTAAAAAAGTTAGACGACACCATCATTGAAACCGATGTCAAGTTGGTAAGCAAAGGTCTCACTGCCAGCACCGATGGTTCAGGACAATCTTCTCGTTCCTGCTTTAAGTTGATCAGAATTCCTAAGAACTTCTACCTTCACAACAAACTGAGTGGGTTTGAATCAAAGGATTAGTAAATGTAAAGGCACTTAATCCCCACAGTTAACTAATGTGAGCCTGCTTTTCTTCCAAAGACCATCTGGACCTTGTTGGAAGAATTGCATCAACTTTTTGAATTTCTAGAAGAGTTGAGGAAAATCAGACAGATTTTCGGAAAATCAGACAGATTTTCGGAAAATCAGACAGATTTTCGGAAAATCAGACAGATTTTCGGAAAATCAGACAGATTTTCGGAAAATCAGAGAAGAGACCCCAGAACTGCAACATAGAAAGATTGTGCAAAGAGCAATGATCAAAGATCCAGCTCTCTGTACGCTTCAGAAATGCAAGATGCTACTGGAGAAGATAAAATGCTGTCCAGTCAGCAAAAGGTGTCATCCTTTTGGGCCAGACTCTGGTACAGGGAGAAATTATAGACAGAAAAAGAGGTTAATGCAAAATTATTTATCAAAAAAGTGAATATGCAGATGGGTTCTTGGGACATAGTTCCAGCAGGGCACTAGAAAGCCTCCCCAACAATGTGATTTAGAGCCTGTTCTGGTCCCCAAATGCATTTTTAAACGAGTGTCACATCTTGCCTCAAAAAAAGAAGTTCCAAACCATAAACGGTAGTTTAATACAGGCACTGCAAAATAGCTTCTTCTGTGCCACATGCCATCTCCACTACTGCTTAGTTAACACCGTTTGAAGTCATTACCTTTTCTGTTTTATGACATCAGTCTCTTTATCATGTACATAAAGATTGAGTTGAAAGGCTTGTGGATTGCTAATCAAGAGGAAGATACGTAAAAACCAAGCACAGCTCCGCCATCTTGTTACTACCTTCTCCTACCACATTGTGCAACACCCACTATTCAAGTATTTTTGGTTCCCCAAAGTGGTGGAAACAGGCGTTGGCTCTTAGCAAGGCACTGAAGTTTGAAGGTACGTGAACCAAACCAGTTCAAGGATTAGAGTTTTCCTGGAGGAAAAGGCCTATGGGAGAAACAATAAGTGATCAGTTGGAGGTTTGAACATAATAATAATAATAATAATAATAATAATAATAATAATGAGCAAGGCTTAATCATGAGGAATGGCAGAAGTTCCAGGAGGAGGCGAGTCAACCCACAGACCTGAGGTTGGCAGGTGTTTGATCATTGATGGTCCAGTGATGGTTTGTTTCCTCTGTCCTGGTTGGAGCTGATGAGTAATGATAAGGCAGGTGAGTGAAGCGGTGGAACGGGTGAGGAACCAAGGGAGCAGCTGTGTGGGGGATGGCAAAGATGGGGAGAGATTAAGGTAGGAGATCTTCACACAGATACCAGGACTTAGCAAGCAGCTTGTTAGAGTCCTGAACTCATACATAAACAGAGGAATACAGTTTCTGTCAGTGGAGACAAGAAAAGCTCAAGTCAGGACTGCAGGGATCCTGGAACCAAAACATTAGAGGCCCGATTACAACTCTGGTGAGCAAAACAATCTGGCAGCTGGTTTAGGGAGCCAACTCCTCTTTAAGCACCTGCTGAGGAACCTTAATGAGCTGCAGCTGCGGCGCTTGCACCTGCGGTCACACCCTGGAGAGAGTGATGAGAGAAACAACAAACAGCCTCTACTCAGCTCTGAGGATGTGACTAGACAGTTGTGCAAAGTATTAATCCAGGGTACCAATAACTGCACAAGATATTTTCTTATACACTATTATTATGAAACACATTCATTTTCACATCAAGACAACCTGTAAGCAAATTATAAGCAATAACCAATTTAAAATTGTTTTACAGATTCCATCAGACTCTCTGCTTTTTGATGTAATTTATCCTGTAAGATGAGCTTCTTTAGCTTCCAACTCCTGTGATAAATGTTAAAGTTTTGTGCACTAAACCTCTCTGGGTTTAATCAAAGATCCACACCTCACTTCTAAAATAAAAACAGACACAGTACCAAGAAGTTCATAGCCAATTAGACATGCGTCTGATGACACCAGTGTGTCTCCAGAAGTGAAGTAGTAGCACAGGGGGGATTTGCATGCCAGACATTATTAGATCGCATCAAACTGCATCAATCCAGCCTGACACATTCCTGGATCTGCACCCTGTTGTGCAGCACACCCAGCTTTTAGAGCCAGATTTTTCTTTTTTAACCAACACAAAAGAGTCTTTGAGTTCAACTAATTGTATCTTTAGTGTAACAGAACCATGGCTTGGGTCATGGATTATTTATCCATATACATGTGGATTTGATTAACTTGTCTATGTAAATAAAGCCAGAAGATGTGGGATCAAACTAAGAGAATCACTGTGAACTAAAATTGTGGGTTAAATTATTTCTGTTTTGTTTCCCAAAATATTTCATTTTCACTGATGAGACCAAAGGTCAGACTTGTATGTTTCTTTTCATAATTGAAAAATAATACAAAACCTTCTGGGTAATAAAACACATTTCTGGGTAGAAAAGTTATGGCTGTAAATAATATCCAGAGAATTTTTTGTGTTAGGGTTTAAAGGGTTTAAAAGGATTTGAAACAGATGAAAATCTTTCAGAAAATTATAATTAATCTTCATCAAATAAGTTTTATTTATGAAGACTGACTCAGATTTCTTCACTTCATCCAACACTTTAATATAAAACTTGTTCTTGGTTGTGAGTCAAATAAGTTAAAAGTGAGCGTTTATAAATGGTGCATGTGATTTAAATTCAGAGGCATTGTGTTGGAAAATAAACTTATGTTTGTGAAAATATTTTAGAGTCACACTGTGGGCAGATCATCCACAAAACAAACTTTTGAAAGATTGGTGTTATACGTAGCAAACCCTGTCCACACTGTGTTGCCTCCAGTTTCCTGCTTGTTCTGCATTTGGGTCCTCAGTTCTACTTGGAGACAAATCTACCAACCACTGCAAACATGAAATTCACTTTAAAACTTGGATTCAATTATTTCTTTGATATGTTCTTAATGTGATGTAGTATAATTGTAAAATATATTTTGATAAAGAATCAAGCACCAGAATTCTTCTGTCCCTCTATTTCACCATAAAAATGATAATAAAATCAAAGTTTATTTCTACATTCAGTTGCTTAACTTCAGTCATATAGAAATGAATAACAATACACTGGAAAATATATCTTGTATTTTTTTTAAATTTACACTGATAAATAATAAATATCAGCACCCCCACACATGTGGAGGAATATGATGACAATGATCTAAATATATTTTTTTATTTTTTTCCCCCAGCAGTTTCAGTGAGCTGAAATTTCTTTAGATGTTTCCACAGATATAAAACTCTGCTCAGCACAGAATGCTCTTCAGTTTGAACAAATATTAATTTTATATCGCATAAAAGTGCTGTGTAGTACATGATCCATGAAATGACTTTATACACAATATCTTTTCACTAACAGAATGTAAAAATCAATAGTATGAAAATGTTAGGTGAATGCTTTTTATTTTTAGAATGATTTGATCTCTTGCCAAAAACTCTACCTTAAAAAAAATAAAGGATAGTAAGTCATCAGTGCATCTATTCTTTATAGTGTAGTTACTTGGAGGGCAATTATATCCCTAAATAACATCTCTCCTCTAACTCGGACATGTAATTTAATGGACAGACTAAGGACTCAGAGGACTTCCGTATCGCAACAGACAGCGTTTTACATGTAGAAAAAGAAATCTGTTTTAGTTTCTTTTTACCATGGTACTTTACTATAAGGAAGAAAGTACTTGCTTTAATCACTCTTCCATAAAGGCAAGGTTGCTAAAACGGGCAACTAATGTTTGCGCTGCAGACAGATTCACTGCCACCAAATTCACAATTTGATTTTATTTCGGGGTATCAGCTGAAATAAAATGTTTTTAATATTTTTATATATTTAGTTATGGAAACATGTGAAAGCCATTTATTATATTTTATAAATATAAAATATATTTTATATTTATTCACTACTCTGTGATAGTCTATCACGTAAAATCCCAATAAAATACAGTAAAGTGTGTGGTGGGGTTCAAAGGGTATGAATACTAGTGCAATACAGCGTGATTTAATTTTGTGCCACACTTTCATCTATCTGACGATATTAGGTCATACATTTTCTGAAACTGAATTCATTTATTGTCTCATTTTAATCCTATAAATCCGATCTGCTAACTGGAATAGGGTTGAATCCATGTTCTCGGAGACATGTTCATTCCGTGGGTCTGATCACGTCCGTGGATTTCTCACAGAAGCTGCTACAGATAGTGAAGCGTCACGTGTGTGACAGCATCTCCCTCAGCTGGCGTCACGCAGCCGCCGACTAGGAGGCGGGGAAGCGGCTGTCCGTGGTGCTGATGGCAGTGATGCGCTCCAGCTACACGCTGCCGCTACTGCGCATGTTGCATGACAGGTACACGCAAGCCTCCATCTTGGGCATCCCGAGCTGAGGCGAAAGGGCAGCAGCCATATACACTCTGATTCCAAAATAACAATAAGCGGGGGAAATAAACACAAAAATTGGCAAATTGCCGAGATGTAACTTTTCTTCCCTGAAAATATCCGCTCAACAATTTGCTTCTCAGAGGTGAGCGGAGAACAGGATGGGAAAGAAAATCAGCGACTGGTCTGCGAGGCTCTGATAGGGTTTTATTTTTTTAACAGTCAGCTGTTCTGGATTTATCTTTGACAAGAGGAAAACCAGAACGGTAAGTGGAGCTGTGCATGTTCAGTGATTAACAGATAACATGTTTTTTATATGCTCATAGCATGACGTGACATCACACCATCGCCTTCACATGCATTGGCATCTTCTTCCTGCGACCCCCCGTCATGGTGGTCGCTGTTTGCTGTTTAGTTCCCACTCCTGTCTGTGTCCCCCCCCCCCCCCCCGATGCTCAGAGCGTCAGCCTCCTACTTTTCTCTTGTTAGAAAAGGGCTGGAGGCGATGAGCAGCTACAGGTTGGGATAGCTCCGGGTTGCTTTTTTTTTTTTTACCTTTGTTGCATGTCGATATGAGCAGAAGACAGGCCTTTGGTCACAAAGACCTTTGTGCATTAGAATGTTCCAAACGAGGATTTTGTAATTGCAAATGTTATGAAAGATATTTATTTGATTTTAGATACAAAAAAAAAAAAATCACTGGTAAATTATTTTGAACATTTACAGGTTCATGTTCCAAATACCAAATCGAAATTTCATGAACAATTCAAAAATTAACAATTAAAAAGCAATTTTGTATTTTTCTTATTTTAAAATGTTGAAAATGTCTTATTATGTGCAATAATCTGTAACCAAATGTTGAAAAGTCAAGTTCAACTGGGAAAAGAGACCAAAGCTCTCAGACTTAGCCATAATATCAACATTTAGCCTTGGCAGAAAAAGGGTTAATTGCATTTATGTTTTAAGACTGTGGATATCTGGACCTGAACAACCTGAGTTGGACATGACAGTTGTGCCATTGGGCAAGGAATGTGAGTCACTGTGTGACACAACCTCTGTCTGTTTAAAATTGCTAGTAGTAAACAGAGCTGGTTAAGCCTAAGTCTGCTGCATGGCCATGGTTGAGTGAAGTATTTTAAATCAAGTCATATTTCTGTTGGGATGTATTCATATGTCCATGTTGAACGTAAAAATACAGAGGTGCCCTTTTTAGCACTGTCCCAGCTTGGGGTCTTCATGTTTGGGGTGGTCATGATGTTCTCATCCCCTTTCTCATTAGTTCTCTGCCTTCATCAAACCAGCCAAAAGATTGATGTCAGGTTAACGGGAGATCCTAAATTGTCCTTATGTGTATTATTGTGTTTCTCTGACGGATTAGTGACATGACCAGCATGTCACTAACCCGCTGGCCACTGAATGAGTGCTGACGTTATATGGATAAGTAGGAAGAAACATTGGACAGGTATTTTCTAAATAACCGTTAGACACAAATGTGTGGATGAATGGTTGTTTGCCTTGCATCCCGAGTTTTCCCTGTGATTGGCTGGAGAGCTTCCACTTTCTTCCTCTCCTCATATCTATTAAAAACTGGAACAGGCCTATGACAACAAAAGAATGGAAAATAGCAATCCACTAAAACTGTGTGTTTTACCAAGTTGTTTTTGCCAGTGTATTAATAGCTTCTAGTAGTTCAAGTCAAACTAATTTATCATTGAACGTAACACACTTTTCGGGACTCACAGACAGTGGTATTTACAACCGTTTGAAATAGTTAGCTTAAAAACCGACCCAAATCTTCTCCCTCCTGATGTGTTGATCAAATTGCAGACTTTTCCACAATTCACACCACTTAATTTATATAATTATGTTATAAGTAGCATTTCCGCTAACACCGAAAAAGCCTCAAAAACGTACAAAGACTAGATGCTAACAAGTTAGCAACATGTTAGGCAACATAATGGCGGGGCATTTTCTACATGATTACAAATGGTTAGACACGTACCTTTTCCGTAATGCAATATTTTATATCTTTCTAATCATGCTTACTTCTAAAGTTTATAAACCTCAATATTCTTACTTTATGAAAAGTGTTAGCAGCAAATCCACGATTACACCGAGGGCTGCCAGTCCCTCTGATTGACGGCTGCAATCCATTACTACAATATTTCTTCATTAAAAGTTACACAATAAAATAACAACATTGGTTTTCACCCTTGTCTGTTTATGCAGCTGACCGCACAGCATCCTGTGACAATTTTTTAAGGTGAAATCAAGTGAAAGCGATGCTAATGGGCTAACAGTTGTCTGTTTTTTGGCAGGCTTTACAAGAGTGCATAAGTTGTTTTGAGAAGTGGGTGGAGTTCTGGAAAGTGTGACGTCACATGTGAAAGGTCACAGGCTCCGCCCACAAGAAGATAAAAAATACCTATAATTCAAATAAACTATAATAAAAGTATACTAAATAAATAAAATAATCATAACACTGAAATAAAAAATTAGGACAAAAACACAATACTCAATTTAAGAAAAAACACTCAATTAAGACATCCTCATGACGTTATCACGTGACTCCCTCTCGGAGCTTTGTTCTGAACCGGTGAATGTTTGACAATGAAAACTACAAGCTAGCCAGGATGGATATGACACCTGAGGCAGGAACACGAACCGCGTCAGTTTGTGGTGAAACCAGAAAGTAAGTCATGTCGGGTGTGAATGCGTGTCCTTGCATGGAGACACGGACTTTACTGTACTTTTGTTGATCTGTGGAGGTGAAACTTTTCGTCAAGTCAAACATTGACTTGCTGCTGCCACCCAGCATTTGACTGATAATGTAGTTGGCCAGAAACTAACTACATTATTAGTTAGTTTCTAACTAATAATGTAGTTATTAGTTAGAAATAACTAACTAATTAGTTATTTCTAACTAATAACTAGTTAGAAATAACTAGTTATTAGTTATAACTAGTTATAACTAATAACTAGTTATAACTAGTTTCATTGTTGTATTTTATCTGCCTGATAAAGTGTTGTTTACTTCATATGGTCAACAGGAAATGTTTGCATTTAGAGCAAAGAAACTCAACAGATTTAAGACAAACATTTCTCCAACATAAACTAATAATCCATGTGCAGGCCAGGAGCAGACAGGGAGCTAAATAGCCAAGGCATCGAGGAGGAAAGAGTATGTCTCTGTCTAGACACTAAACTGCCTCAGTTAATATACAGGCTGGCTGGCAGAGTGTGTATTTGGGGTTGGAGGCGAGACTGCTGGCTTTACTGTTTGTCTCTAGTGTCGCTATGCAATAAAAGGGCACAGTTTTCTAATACAGGGCATGAATCATACAGGTACCAGTTTGTTCTCTGATTAATGGCTTCTGTAAAGGAAAAATGCACCGTGCATGCATGAGAGCATTTCTGCTCATCATAAGATCCTACCCATATACCATCTATTTAGCATAAAGTGAGCTTTATCTCACTACAACAAATATAAATCAAAGCAAATTTCAAAGAAGTTTAATGCAATATATTTTCTTCTGGCTGCAGTTTTTCTTACTTATGCTTGTCAGATATGAATGTGTGTGATCTGAAAAGATAAAGTCTATGTATCATTTAAATCTCATCATAAATGTGTGTAATAACAATGAATTGATTCATTCAAAAAAAGAAAAGCAAAGGAAACCAGGAAAATACATCCAGTTAGGACAAGTAACTCCTAACCTAACGTGAAAATAACATTATAATATTTTAAGTCATATTCCTGCCTGAACAATTTTTAATCCGTCTTCTCTGTACTTAAATTGCTTTATCCTCCACAGGCCACACTCACACCAGAATGGTGATGAAGAAGCTTGCCATCTTCCTCTTAGTCCTCTCTCTTTGTCTAGAGGGAGGATCTGCTAAAGAGAAAGGAACTAAGAAGGGAAAAAAGAAAGGGAAGCAGGTTTACTGTCCATCGTAAGTACAAGATAAACACCACATCTATTATACTGTGCAGGGTAACATCCTCCATACACACTGTTTTACCAGACAGAAACAAGGGTGTGTTTCACTGGGTTCGAAACACAAATATTATTGGGGATGTATGTGTGTGTGAGCCTTTATTTATAGTCTTCACCACGTGAAAAAGGTGTAAAATTGGTCAGCCATGGGAAAATTGCTCATTATCATGCCACTTATGCCGATGATGAGTGCATATAAACTTCTGACTTAAAATGTAAATCCTTTTGCACACCAATATTTTCTAGAAAGCTCATTTTAATTCAGTATATTCAAATTAAATATAATTATAATTCAGTTCAGCAGAACACAGTAAATTATTTTTCATAAAATTCTTGATTGAGAAGTAACATTTATAAATCTTTTATCTATTGTGTTATTAAACAGTCTACTGAAAATGTTAAAAAGTAATTTAAGAGGCAATATATCAATTATATGTTATTTATAATTTATCATTAATATAGATTAGATAAAAGAATCATGACTTTAGGTATGCTTCATTTATTAAACATTGAGAATATTTGTCAATCATCACGGTGGGGATTAAATGTAGAAAATGCAACAATTTAAGTGTTAAAATTAAAGCAAATAAAAACTCATCTTTACATTGGATTGTCCAAACAGTTAGAATTCCCATGACTCAGTTTACCCCAAGTCTATCCCAAACACACTATGCTTTAGTTCTTGTTGATTGGGTTGTACTGAAATTGGCCCCAGGTTTGAACCTGGCCTGAGGTTTTTCTGCATGGAGTTTGCATGTTCTGCTCATGAATGTATCGGTTCTCTCTGAATGCTCTGGATTTCCCCCACAGTTCAAAACTTTTAGGTTGATTGGTCTCTCTGAATTGCCTTTAGGAGTGAGGTTGTGCGGACATAGTTGTTTGTCTGTGTTGCACTGGCGACCTGTTCAGGGTGTACCCACCCTGTAACCCTTTAACTGCTGGAGAAAGTCACCCGTGTCCCCCCCTCCAACTCTGTACAGACAAGCAGATATAGATTTAGATAGATGGATGGGTTTGATAAATTCTACTGGTTTCATTTTATCAGCATATCAGACTATTTTAAGGCATTATTCATTATTCATCTGCATTCCAAAGAAAGAAACAGGCTTTCTTGAAATCTAAGAAATGTGCATTCAAAATCCAAACTCAAAGAAATCTGATTTAGATCTTATTGATAAATTACAGACATGATGAATAGTCTCTGAACAGAATCTCTTACTCCTTTGGCATATCCATTTTTCTTTTCACAGAGAAACTGCTCTGTCTGTTCCCTTAAATGGTAACAATTGGATCCACACTGAGGCTTCCTGAAATGAGGAGTAAACTGTTTGATGTGGTTCATGCGCTGGCATGTGCAAGCTGCGTGACATATTTTGTGTTTAATGCTGTGGATGCCACTGTGGATCAAGAAAACCACTTGGTTCTAGCTAAGCTCTGGTGCTTGAGGCTGTCAGAAGAGCTGGTTAAAGCAGAAAGGGGAGAAAGGGAGGTTTTGTGGGTGGGAATTGTGTGTTTCACTTTGATCAAGGAAACAGCATAACATACACACTGTAGATCATTCCTGTGAAAGACTTTGAATCATCCTCAGAGCATAAAGTTTACTTCTTGATATGTAAAGTGCTTTTGAGAGGGGTAAATTCTTTGCCACCCATGAAGAGGCTTTTCTCCTGTCTCCCCTGCCAGATCCTGCTCAGTCTTTGTTTTTGTCACTTAGTTCTGTAATATTTAAGATGTAGAAACAGAATATATTTGGCTGGATGTCAATGAAATCCCCTGCCTTGCTTGAGTGCTCACATTTAGGAGACTCTGTTTTTGCTACTTTTGGTTTAAGGTGGTTGAAAAGAAAATTCTCAAGTTGGTTAGGATAGAAATAGGAAAAAAAAGTATGGCATTATGATCTTTAAAATAAATGAAAATTGATGTTAGGAATATTGCATGTATCAAAGTAGTGGGAGGACTGATTTGGTGGCAAATCAGTTTATTGAGTATTTGTTGTAAAAGCCCTGATTATTCCTATTTGTCCCAGATGATCACAAAACACCATCCATCAATCCAAGGCTATGTCAGGGTCTGGGAACAACTCAGAATAACAGCAGATCCCATTTTTAAACATTGCTTCACTCTAACATTTGTTGGGTGGTCCAAATTTTAAAAGCCAATTTAATCCCAAAGTGGTTCCTCTCTCGGCATGTAGTTTAATCAAAAAGTACACAAAGCGGCTACAAGTGGGCGCGCTGTCCATTTGTGTTGTTCATCTGCCAGGAATTTGACCTGCTAAACTTCCCTCTCCGCCTTCTTTGTTTGCAGACAGCTGTCGTCTGAGGATCTGGCTCGAGTCCCTGCAAACTCAACCAGTAACATCTTGAACAGGTTACTGATCAGCTACGATCCCAGAATAAGACCCAACTTCAAAGGCAAGTCCTGTCACATCTATAACCAGCCTGCTTTGGATTTTATTTACAATTTCACTGAGTTCTTGGTATGCTAATTACAAATATGCACATTCAGTTTGTTTGTATATAGTTCTGTTGGAAGTATCTTAAAAATGTAAAGGAACAGAGAAAGTCCTGTTTCTGTTTTGTAAATGTACAATGTCCCACACATACCAGAAATGCTCAATTGGATTGCGTTCTGGGGAGTTTAAGAGCAAATTCAGAACCTCAACTTGTGGTTGTGATCCTTAAAACATTGCTTGATAACTGTTGCTTTAAAATTATGATGCATTATACCAAGACACTTTCTTCTGTTGGTGCTTTTGGTGGTGAACAACCAAACTGGTCTACTGGGTATTCTGAGATCCTTCTGTCAACAAACAGCATTGAATGGGTGGGTTTATGTATTTCCAGGCACATATTGCCATTTTATAGCACAATCAAGGAGGCTTGATTGTGCTATCTTTCAGTTGTTATAAAAATGGTGTATATATCAAACATGACTTAAAAGAAATTTGAGTTTGTAAGTTCACACCTTGAAACTGGGCCTCTGTGTCTTTAAAAATCTCCTACTCTTTCTGATTTTACATAATATCCCATTTTACTATAATAGTCCTTTAAATGCTCAGCAGTTTGAGCTTCAGTAGCTCATCTGGGTCAGAATCAGATCGGTCGTCCTTCGCTCCAGATATCAATCAGTTAGCCTTGTTTGTGTCTGATGCTGTTTCTAGCTCCCCAGTGTTTCAGTCTTGAATCACTTTTGATTGAAACTGATGAACACAGATCAGGTACCTCACCAGAGCTGCAGTTTCAGAGATGCTCTCACCTGATCATCCGGTCATCAGGATTTGGCCATTTCCAAATTCACTCAGATCCGTATGTCTGCCAATTTATTCTACTTCTAACTCTCCTGCCTTTGGCAATCATTTTAGTTATTTTTTTATGTTTTATTCTTTGAAATACCAGATTTTCCTCATAGCTTAATTTTTTTTGTCTCAGGAATAAGAAGCACAGTAAAATTACTCCTAGATGGGAGTAGTAATGCAACTAGTTACCAACCACTTCTGCCAAAAGGTGTTAAACACATTTTTTTTCACTTAACCTGTCAGTGGTCATAATGCTGTGCTTGATTAGTTTACATTTATATTGAGAGTTGGAGACCTCAAAGTTACAGTTAGAAAACATAAGTATTCTGTTTCTAAATAGATGATCTGTGTGGGAATTGGAGCTAAAGTGAACCCTTTAATCCTAATGTGTGCCAGTTTTAGTTTCAGTTCTTACTCAACAGGAAGCAGCTGTCTCCAGTGTTTATATTCTACAGTTCATATCACAGAGACGCTTTACCCTGCTTCACCCTCCCAGACACGGCTATAAGAACAAGACAGGAGTGACTATTGACTGTTTCGTCTATCTGACTGATGGTTTTGTCATTCTTCAGGTGGATTGCAAATAGTTTCCATTCTCTGGCATTTGGCAGACCTGAATCTGAGGCTGTTTTTGATATGTAGCGAGCAGACGGTCTCCCTCCCTGAACGCCTCTAACTAGTCCAGCAGCCAGACATCTGCTCTTGATTTCAGAGCTGAAAGCTCCCTGTCCATTAACAGCCATGTCTTAATCTCCCACATTAATATCTAAGCTGCACATTGGGCATTGCTTTGTCAGCGGCTTTAAAATGGCGAGCTGCTTTTACATATCCTATGGAGAATATGTGAGGAAACACAAAATGTGTTTTATGGAATATTAATTAGCTCGGTTTGTTTAATAAATGCAAGATAGATATGAGCGCTGCGCCGCCTCCGCTTTATGTGCATTCATTTTAGGGAAAAGTTTGTTCTTTGACGCATCCAGTGAACACCTCAAAAGAAATTATTTATTCAAAGCTGGGTGAGGAGTCAGCGTTTATGAGAAGTTTTATTAGTTTATGCAAAACGGTAAAGCAGAGCGAGATGCCAGCCCAAACATTCGCAGGTTTAGTGTCACAAACAGATGGGTGGCTCATGCAAATAGATTTTTATTTGTTTTTTATTGTTTAGTCTTCCACCTTGTCAGACAGGAAACTACCTAAAAATCTGAAGCAATACTTTTAGGTGTAAAATCAAAAAAAGGGATTTATTTCTCAACATTATAACAACATTAAAGAAAGTGTATGTCAATAAATTAGAGTATTCTTGATCAGTTTTTTTTTTTTGACTCAGGAATTCAAATTAAAATCTGAGAGTTATATTTCAAACATTTATTTCTGCCAATTCACTTAAGTTTAGTGCCTTAGAAAGCTGTAATAGTTCATAGAACCAATAAAACACTCGGGGAATACTGCTGACCTCACAATTGTCCAACAACACAACTGATACCTTCAAAAAAGAAGCTAAGGTTGTTGCTGAAGAAGCTGGCTGCTCACAGAGCACTTTATTCAAGGATATTAATGGAAAATTGTGTGGAAGCAAAAAGTAAGACAGGGAAAGGTGCTCAATACATGGATAACCACAATCTTAAGAGGACTGGAAAGCAAAGCTCTTTGAGGAGCTTGGACTGCAGCTGGACTCTGTGCTTTAAGAGTTGAGACACACAGATACTTGAAGTCACTCCTGAACCACATGGCCCCATTTGGACCTGGTATCAACATGTGTTTTTTTTCTTTTAGAACTGCGGATTCCAGTAAGTAAAACTTTTATCTAAAAATATATATATTTGAAGTATATCATATAGCTGTTTAAGTGCTTTAGATGAGTAGACCGCAAAGGACTTTGCTGCTTGAGTCGAGTCTCAAGTGACATCACTTGAGATGTGATGTTCAGGGTCAGTGTTTGGTCTTTCATTGTCACTCGGCACAGCTTATGTTCATATTTAGATTAATACAAGCGAGTGTCCCAGGCAGCCTGTGAAGGACGAAAAACATCATCAATATGTACTAAGTGCTTCCACATCTGTATTGACCACGTCAGATGATTGGATGACTCAGGATGTTAGTGAGGAAACATCAGGAGAACCTGACGTGGGCTAAGGACAAAAAAATAACAAAATAACAAAATCCTCCTTTCAAATGAAAATACATGTATAGAGGATAAGGAAGGAGTTTCCTCCCTCAGTGATGGTTCGTGGAGCCGTGTTGTCTGCTGCGGTTTATCAAATCCAAACTCAGCTCAGCTGGGAACCTGGAAATTTCAGAGTACTTCAAGCTTGATTCTGCTGAAAAGCTTGACAGCGCTGCTGATTTCATTTTGCAGAAGAGGTTGGTACTGGCCCACACAGCCAAGAATAACAATGCCTGCTTTAGTCACCATGGTTTCACTGTGATTGGCCAGCAAAGTGGCCTGAGCTAAACTTTATAGAGAATCTGTGAAGTATTTTCGATAGAACCATAGGCTGATCGCCTCTGCACTGATGCACTTATTCATGCAAAAGGAGCCCAGCCCAAGTGTTTAGAGCATCTACATTAAGTTGTTTAATACAGACACTGGTCTTCTGTATGTAATGAACCTGTTTAATTGAATTAGAAGTTAAAGTTTTCAAACTAAATCACAAAACTTTTTGATGACATTCAAATTTTTTGAGTTGTATCTGAACGCATGGTGCTTCAGTCATACTTCCAACCAGCAGTGATCAAAGATGACACTTAATGTTAAAATGTCTTCTTCTGTCTTTCTGAATCCAGGGATTCCTGTGGAGGACAGAGTGAACATTTTTATCAACAGCTTTGGCTCAATTCAGGAAACAACCATGGTGAGAGAATCCGTTCTGCTTCCGCTGTAGTCAGATTATGATGATTATGATCCATACTTCTGCTGGTCAACAAGAGGCTTTAAAACTACTCTAATGTGGATGTCTAAGGAAGAATGAAGAAAGAAGTGATTCCTGACATGTTTTAGAACCGTTAGAAATAAATCATGATTGAAAAGGCAAGTTTTCAAGCCTCATTAATCTGATGGCTTAATTGCAGATAAAGAAGTGCAGTTTGAATGCTAACCACCAGATTAAACTCAAGGACGCTGCAGGGCCGACTTCTGAACAGTCAGAAACGTGTAAGAACGCTTTCTACATTCAAGAAGGTCACCTGATTTTTATGATTTCTTAAAGCTGCTGGCAGAAAAGCAGTGCTTATTTATAAGATTATTTAAAACTTGGCAGCTCAGTAACGTACAGTATCTCCCATTTGACTCAGTTCTGTCATGTATAATTTAGAGAATATTTGAAAAGTTCTTCCTTCGTGTTTCTTAAAGAATTTCTTTTAATCTCACATGCAGTTTTAGAAATTTAGTATTATGGAGATGAAGTTTTATAGATGACTGCAGGGAGAGAAAACACAGGTGCATCCTGAACAGTAGTCTTTTGTGAGATGTGATGTGCAAGTCTTGCATTCCTGCACATTTTGATATTAACATCAGTGATAGATTGCATGCAAGCTTTCCTGATTGTCATTGATGGTTTCCTTGTCTGGCAAAGAGGATGTAAAACAGGAAGAAAGAACAATAAAGTCAGGAACGGGAGGAGACATGTCGATGCAATGTGTTTTATCACAAGGCTCAATGTGATAAAACATATTTATTGTGAGCATCTCACTAAGAATAAGGTGTGAGGTATAAGCCAAAGTGCCCCAATCTACTAAATTTACAAATAATTCAATATTTGGTTACAAATGTGATTCAAAATTACAAATAGATGCACAAACTTGATAAATGAGAGGGGCAGGAAACAAGATATTATATGTTCTACCTGCTCATTTTCAAACAATTTGTGCAAATTTGGAATGTCTCTTTGTTATATTATTCTTTTCGTGGATTTGTTGAATTTGGCAATAGTTACGGAGTAAGACTAGTAATAAGAAGACTGAGCAGAGAGGAATAATGTAACAGAAAATGTGAAAACATTTTCGCATTTCATGGGAAAAAGCCATGAAAATCAAAGCAACATAAGGGAGAATCTACCCAAAGCAAGATGAGGGGAAGACGAAAAAAGAAAAGGACAGGTGTTGGAAATAGGAACATGAGCCAAGAAAATGGCAACGAAGGAAAATGAGGCAGAAGTCCCAAAGGTCTTCTCTCTCTCCGCCGAGTTTCCCAAAGACGCTGAAAGTTAAGAAGGTTTGAAACGATTCATGGAGGAGAAAGAAACAACAGCTGGTCACCTCTGCCCCCTCAATTTATCACTCTGTGGGGTGTTTGATCTCTGAAAGCCATCCCTCATCATTTACACCTTCCTCAGGCTAACACGCAGCACACGTCTGCAGTATTTAACGCACCAATTTTCACTTGAAGATTGTGTACACCTCTGTAGAAAATGATGTTGCTGTTGAGACAGAATAAATTGCAGCTATGTTTTTACTGCCTCCCAGCTTGAGTTTTCCTTGCTGATTACAACACACAGCCGTGTTAAATCTCCCTGGAATCGAATGTCGCACTGGCAGCTTGATACCGAGCCAGAAGGAAGATATATTTCCTTGTCTGGTTTTCAGGAAGGATAAGGTGTGGGAATTGGCTTGCATCTCAGACAGGGAAAAAAATCCAACAGAGGCTGTTTGTGGAACTGGACAGACACTGGAGACTAAAATTAGGGCGGTGCACAAATGACAGCCTGCTTTCTAAATGTGGAGCAAAAGGACCTCAGGCTTTCATTGTAATGTTGAAGATTAACGGCTAGTCAGGCTGCATATATTAAAACTGCAGTATAAAACTTAAAAATACTTTTTTGCACATTTGTTAAATTCAATAAATCTGTTGGATTTGATAAATCCAACAGATTTATTTTTTATCTGCTGTTTATCTGCTGTCATTGGTGGCCATACTAACTAGCCTTAGCATTTATGACGGGCTCCACGATCAGAAGGAAGTTGTATCACAGCAGAAAGCATGTACACAAGCTTGATTGACATTGCTAAGACCCTCCTCCCGCCACCGATTGGTTGTTTCTAGTTAGCACTGGGAGACAACATAGTGACAATATTGATAAATATGTAAAAAATGTTTTGTAAAAGTGCTTTATAAAACTTGACTTCATCAACAAGTGATAATGAAATAATTTAAAGAAAAGTAATATGTTTATATTTTAAATGCATATTTTTTACCAATATGTTGGAAGTTCTATGAAATTTTGACATTTCATCCATCTTCACCTTCAAAACAGCCTAATTTAGCACAAGACCAGCAGGAATGTGGAGATTTCATCATTAACTCCTTAATGGCGTCAGCAGTGTCGGTGTCCTGATAACATCTGACCTCTGGGCTTTGCAGCTTTTTACGTGTCATTATGTTTGAGTTTCAGTCGTAAAAACTCGCTTTGCTTCTTGGCTTGTTTTAGTTGTGCTACAGATAAAATTTAATAGCAGATAACAATCAGAAGAAGGTATTTTAAAAAAAATCAAATACTACAAATAATTGTTTAAAATGTTTTTATTTCAAGATTAACAAACCTCTGTGCATTGTCACAGTCGTTAAGCTGTTAAACACCTTCTTGTTCAAAACGTCAGAGCAAATGTTCCAATTTTCTGATGTGGAAAAGTGACTCATTAGCTGAGCTACGTGTCTGAAAGTAACCAGCCTTTGTCCAGAAGTATTTATTTGAAATGCAGCCATGTTTGAACTTGTCTGGCGTCAAACCCGACAGGATTACAGGGTGAACATCTTCCTGCGGCAGCGTTGGAATGACCCCAGGCTCAAGTTACCACAGGACTTCAAGTCAGACTCGCTCACTGTTGATCCCAAGATGTTCAAATGTCTCTGGAAGCCTGACTTGTTCTTCGCTAATGAGAAAAGTGCAAACTTTCACGATGTGACCCAAGAGAACATCCTCCTCTTCATCTTCCGTAACGGAGATGTCCTCATTAGTATGAGGTACTTTTACTTACTGATTTACTTGTCTGTTTGTTACATTTCATTTTTACAATATTTTTCAAAAAGCCTTTTACAAAAAATACATCCGTAAACCAATGTCTTTTATTTTTCTGTTATATCTGGATCTGGAGGACCCAGAAACCAAAACAACTGTTGAAAATCATGACATTTGTTTGGTGTTTAAAGAGACCTGTGATGTAATGCCAAAGTTTACACTAGTTTTATACAACCAAGGTGTGTATGTACAGGTCCTTCTAAAAAATTAGCATATTGTGATGAAGTTCATTATTTTCCATAATGTAATGATAAAAATTAAACTCTCATATATTTTAGATTCATTGCACACCAACTGAAATATTTCTGGTCTTTTATTGTTTTAATACCAATGATTTTGGCAAACAGCTCATGAAAACCCAAAATCCATGTCTCAAAAAATTAGCATATCATGAAAAGGTTCTCTGAACGAGCAAGTAACCTCATCATCTGAATCAACAAAGTAACACCTGCAAAAGATTCCTGAGGCTTTTAAAAACTCCCAGCTTGGTTCATTACTCAAAACCGCAATCATGGGTCAGATTGCCGACCTGACTGCTGTCCAGAAGGCCATCATTGACACGCTCAAGCAAGAGGGTAAGACACAGAAAGAAATTTCTGAACGAATAGGCTGTTCCCAGAGTATCAAGGCACCTCAATGGGAAGGAAAAAGTGTGGCAGAAAACGCTGCACAATGAGAAGAGGTGACCAGACCCTGAGGAAGATTGTGGAGAAGGGCCGATTCTAGACCTGCGGAAGCAGTGGACTGAGTCTGGAGTAGAAACATCCAGAGCCACTGTGCACAGGCGTGTGCAGGAAATGGGCTACAGGTGCCGCATTCCCCAGGTCAAAGGTCAAGCCACTTTTGAACCAGAGACAGCGGCAGAAGCGGCTGACCTAGGCTACAGAGAAGCAGCACTGGACTGTTGCTCAGTGGTCCAACGTACTTTTTTCGGATGAAAGAAAATGTTGCATGTCATTCAGAAATCAAGGTGCCAGAGTCTGGAGGAAGACTGGGGAGAAGGAAATGCCAAAATGCCAGAAGTCCAGTGTCCAGTACCCACAGTCAGTGATGGTCTGGGGAGCCATGTCAGCTGCTGGTGTTGGTCCACTGTGTTTTATCAACACAGTGGACCAACTGTGTTGGTCCACTGTGTTGGAGCAGCTATCAGGAGATTTTGGAGCAGCTATCAGGAGATGTTGGAGCACTTCATGCTTCCATCTGCTGAAAAACTTTATGGAGATGAAGATTTCATTTTTCAGCACAACTTGGCACCTGCTCACAGGGCCAAAACCACTGGTATTACTGACCATGGTGTTACTGTGCTCAATTGGCCTGCCAACTCTCCTGACCTGAACCCCATAGAGAATCTGTGGGATATTGTGAAGAGAAAGTTGAGAGATGCAAGACCCAAAACTCTGGATGAGCTTAAAGCCGCTAACGGAGCATCCTGGGCCTCCATGGCACCTCAGCAGAGCCACAGGCTGATTGCCTCCATGCCACGCCACATTGAAGGCTGCAAAAGGATTCCTGACCAAGTATTGAATGCATAACTTAACATAATTATTTGAAGGTTAACTTTTTTGGTATTAAAACACTTTTCTTTTATTGGTCGGATGAAATATGCTAATGTTTTGAGACAGGGATTTTGGGTTTTCATGAGCTGTATGCCAAAATCATTGGTATTAAAACAATAAAAGACCAGAAATATTTAAGTTGGTGTGCAATGAATCTAAAATATATGACAGTTTAATTTTTATCATTACATTATGGAAAATAATGAACTTTATCACAATATGCTAATTTTTTGAGAAGGACCTGTAGATATTCAGAGAAGCAGACAAAGCTCATCAAACTAAAATCTGCTGCTTTTCATCTCCATCCAGGTTGTCCATCACTCTTTCTTGCCCGTTGGATCTGACCTTGTTTCCAATGGATACGCAGAGGTGTAAAATGCAACTTGAAAGCTGTATGTTTAGAAAAATACCTTATGATGTTACTTCCTATAGCCTGCAAGCACTTAGATCACTCAAATAGATATTGTTAGTTCTTATAGATAGACTTGTATTGTATTTTTTAACATGCATCTGTATGTTTTCATATCTGTGTGTTTGTCGTTAATTTGATTTTTTAGTTGGGTACACAACAGATGACCTGCAGTTCATGTGGCAGACAGGAGACCCTGTCCAAATGGATGCTATTGCTCTTCCACAGTTTGACATCAGACAAGAAGACATTGATTATGGAAACTGCACCAAATTCTATGAAGGAACAGGTGATGGATTTATATTAACAAAGTGTTTTTCATATACAAAGAAAGAGAGAAAGCAAGTGCTGTCTGTAAACATATTCATCTGAGATCTGTAAGTTACAAATGTCAGATTTGTCTGATTGAATAGAATTCAATTCAATAAATTCCATATAGAAATGAAACTGAAAGGTGCTGCCACAAACCCTTTATTTGATTTTTTTTTGTTTGTTTTTTGCTTGTCTTGGCCTGATTCTCACCTGTTTTTCAGGTGAGAATCATATATGTCATGTTAATGGTAGAACAAAACTGGAAATGATTATCATGGTCTCAGTATTTTATGTCTGAAAAACCTGGAGTTTTTAATGGTTTGTAGCCTTAAAGAGTCTCTGAACAAAGAAAACCCTTTATAGCATAAAATTTGTGGAAGCAAAGTCATAATCTAAAGCTAATTGAATCATTTTTGCTACTTGTGTCTCATTTCAGATGATATTTTTGTTCAGTCAATAGATCAGCAAGTTGTGGCTTTGCCTTTGCTGCTAGAAGCATTGATTTTCTTCTGAATATTGAAAATACAGGGCGAGAAAACAACTCAGCTTCAATAAATTAATCCTTTTTTTTTAAAGTGATGCGCCAGTTTATCGTCCATTGCATGTGAGGCTGAATTTTCTTACTGATCTACTGACAAGCACTGCTCCTGTTGATTCAGGTTTTTACCTGGTTACCATGGCTACCTATAATGATTGTCTCTGCGTTCAGCTGGTTTGAACATGCTTCATGACACTGTCAGGCGTTATATAAAAGATGGAGAGAATCCTGAGTTTTTAAAACATTATTCAGCTCAGCCATTCCCCCTGGACCGACCAGAGGGTCTCTTGCAGTCATCCTCGTAGCTCCTGGGTTAAAAGACAGATAAATTAGAAGATTTGAGTCAGCTTGTCCCTTTTAATGACTAATGTACATTTAATGGATAGAATAGTTTGTAATGCTGTGTATTATTTACACAATTGGATCTTTTTAAAGTTAGAAATGTCAAAATGGACTAAAATTGTGATTTAATTTACAGATATGTCCCATTATGAAAGCTGTCAGTTTTTATGTAAGGATGACCTTTATTTTCTGAGGTCCCAGTCTGAATGATACTCTCTGCCTCCCTTCACTGTTTACTATGCATTTTTAAATCATTTAAATGAAGTCCTCGTGAGGTTTGAGTTTTCTTCTTCCTCATGCAGGGTATTACACTTGTGTAGAGGTTATCTTCACCCTACGGAGACAAGTTGGCTTCTACATGATGGGTGTTTATGCCCCTACGCTGCTCATAGTGGTCCTTTCCTGGCTGTCTTTCTGGATCAACCCTGATGCGAGTGCTGCAAGGGTTCCTTTGGGTAAGACTCATTTTACCAACTATAACATATTCCACTGCTATTTACAAGGACATAAACACTGTAAGCACCCTTCCTGCTCTTTTAGCTAGTGTTGCTGCAGTGAGAAGGCATTCACAGGGCCACCTCAGTAATAAATCATCCAAAAGACATATCTGTTTCTTTAATTTGGTGTAAAAAAAATAAAGCATATTATAGAAACTCATAAAACATAGGAGGCATTATGTTTTTAAGCACTTATTTTTGTCAGTGGTGAGGATTATTGCTTACAGCTGAGAAAAACTCGCATTTTAGTTTATCAGAATACTAGAATATTACATAAGACCAATGAAAATGTACTTTTAGTAAATAATTGTGGTGGTGTAGCTTAAGTAATCATGGGAAGATGAATGAATGACCTTGTTAAAAAAGTAAAGTTTGTTCTGATTTTAGAGAATCTGGACTTCCTTTGCACTAGCTGTAGTCATCAAACCTAAACAGGAAATGCTCCCTATATGCAATGACTCAATATGAAATTAATTTAACTTTTTGAATTTTATTACTGATACAAATCAACTTTTTGATGAGATTTGCCCATATATTCTGAATGAGTTTACTGTTCAAATCTTCATTTAAGAGGAATGTTATGAAGAGAATCAGACACATAAACAGAAAGCACTCTAAAGGTTTCAGGGATTACTCACATTGAAACCTCCAATCATTCCCATCATGACATCATCAGTCACTTTGACACCGTGAAGGACTTTGCGTGTGAAGCACAGCTCCCTGTCCAGAGTTTGTGCTGAATAATAAATCGCTAAATGTGGCTGTCATTGACAGCTGGGGCCCACTCAGTGATGCATTTATCTAGAGTAGTCCTAAAAACAAATGATTTCATATCTGAAGTGCAATGACTATCGTTATTTATTTATTTGTCAGGATGGATTTAAATAAATAAATTATTATTTTTTTCTTTGGCTTTTGACACTGCTTGAGGTGTTGGCTTTAACATTTTGTTGCTTTGTTTTTGGTTTTATGTCTGGTAAATGACAGCCAGGATTTTCTATGCTTTGTGCTAAACTTAAATTAAGATACATTTTAATACTGAATCCAAAAAAAAGAGCAGTGACCAGGATGATGGAGGATACAAGCAAAAAGTAGTTAGATTTCAACTGAATTCTTCAGGATTTTTTGGGCATTCACCTGTTTTTAAAATGAAATCAATAATTTCTCAGTTTTGACTTATCAGCACTTCAAATTGTTTGTGTAAATCAGAAACCTCCTGGCGCCAAAAGTCAGTTCATCCGGAGAATCCTCTGGCTCTTGGATCAAATACATAACTTGGCTTTGCTTGTGTGATAAATTCTAAGCATTTTCCTTTTTTTTTTTCTCATCTTGAAAATATCTTGAGGGAAGCAAAGTGTGTGGGCCTCCTCTACATGATTTGACTAATAAGATCGAAACATATACTGAAAGCAACTTTTACACAAAGAAAATAATTAAATACACATTCTGTTCTTGAATTTAAGAAGACAATCAATTGGTGACCTTTTTCACATTTTCATCTAAACCGTCTGCTGAAGTCTTGTTAGAAAGGTGTGAAATATTTTGTGCACATAGGAGAGCAAATGAGTTTCATTTTGTTATTGTATCAAACTGTCAAATCTAACCATTTTTGATATGTAATCATGTAGGTTCATGATGCAACCCCATATAACACAGATCAAAGACTAAACAGGTTAATCTTAAAATACTAAGATAAACAAGACATAGCTTTGATCACTCCAGAGCAAACAATTCTGACTGTTTTTGCTTTATAAACAGTACAAGTAAACAGTGAACTAATGGAAAATGTGTATTTGACAAGTGTTTTCAACTCAGGTTTGGACCTCTGCAGTTTGGGTTTCAGAAACCCCCCAAAAAACATGTACAGTACAAATATAATTACGGCAGCCATGAAAATGTAAAAAAAAAATGTATTTGCACAAATTAAATGTAATTAACAGAATTTTTAATGTTTAATTTAATATTTGTGTCAATGCTATTTTTTTTATTAAAGTCAAAAAAGAAAAAGATGAAATCACAGCAGTATACACTTTAAAAGCAAAGAATTAAAACATCATAAACTTCATTTAAGTACAAAAGACAAATATATTTTGAGAGAACATAGGATAAAAGTATAAAACAATTTAAGAGTTTAAAGATTAACAATTACACTCTCCTGTTATGGAGTTTTAAAGACAGGTTTAGATACATTCATGGGAATAAGTTGCTGGAGTCTTAATGGATTCTGCAAATTATTGTAGAACTAGAGTGAAGGATAAAAAAAACCTTTTGCATTAAGTTCTGATGAGTATATATATATATAAAAAAAAAAAAAATTCCCCTCTCACCCTCCGTGGGTGGTCTCTTTCATCCTCTGAGCTCGGGTCCTCTACCAGAGGCCTGGGAGCTTGAGGGTTCTGCGCAGTATCTTGGCTGTGCCTAGAACTGCACATTTCTGGACTGAAATGCTGACTGTATAGCTCAGTGGGTAAGACACCAGTCTACCACCCGGGAGACCGGGGTTCGAATCCAGGCTGGTGCAAGTTACAACAGTGCAATTGAGCTATGCAGTGTGGGTCCCTAGGCAAGACCCTTGGAGCTATATAGCCTACCTCATACCATGAGAGACATTGATAAGCACGACATGCCGGCTCAGACGTCGCCCGGCCAAACAAGGTCTGCGTCAGGTGCTGGGGAACCAGAGCACCTTGATGAAAAATGGGCTACTGGAACAAGACGGAAATATATATATATATATATATATATATAGTTTTTTTATTTAAGTTAAGCTAAATCTAATTTTATTAGCATTTTGAGACACAGGAAGTGTTTCCAGGAATTTTCTGTTTGTAAAGCAGGCTGGCCTGCGGAGTTTGAGATATGCTTCCTCACACATGGTCCTATCTTTCCAAAATACATCCACTATAGGCTGGCACTAGATATAAAAGACATATTTACTCCTCTTCCACACCATAACCCACATATAATAAGTCCATATCACTCTCACATGTCAGTATCACCCTCATATATTATTGCCTATTACCCTTGTGTGTGTGCACAGGACTGCCTGGATAAGAAAATCCATTGTTATCCCACCTCATTCATCCACTGCCTCCTTTTTGCTCCATCTTCATTCCAGCTGTTTATCACCACTTTCATTCCATCATCACTTCAACCCTTCCTGGCGGCCTGCTCTGAATATGATGGCTCCAGGTCAGTCAGCACCCAGGTGTGTTTGTGAGTTTGCATTCCTGCTCATTTTTGTGTCAAATTATATGCACAAAGAGGACAAACTTACTAGATCCTGTCTAAATATGTCTAAAAATTCTTAAACTTGCCTGTACTGGGGCAAGATAAGAATACACTGTAAAAATGTCGAAAAATCCAAACCTTGGGTGAGGTTTTTGGCCATTATTCATAATTCTTCACCCACTAACACAGCTTGTTTTTCATTTATGATGGTGCGACAAAACATATCTGTCATTACACCCAAATAATATGTTGAAATCGTTGATTAACGGTTGTCATGGAGATTTGGTGACATCATGGTGCCTCTTTCTGCTCCAGTTCTCCAACAGTGAACCATGCATCTAACAGTAATTTTGTTAAACACTGTTATCTTTTCCTACACTGAATGAATTTAATCAAATTAAACAATGGATTTCTTTTCATTTTTGAGTGTGGGAGTATGTTGGATCAATTAACAATGAATTTGTTTTGAGACATTTTTTCAGCATCTTTTCTGGGGGTGTCCACATCTATGTGTCTGTCCGACCTTTTCTGCAAGCTTCTCTTTGGTTGAATGATCTTAATTAAGTCTGAGAGCAGCATCTATTAATCATTTGAATGTATTAAAAGTCACTGTAAGGCACATTAGCAGCAAAAAGTGAGATGTTAAGAAAAGAAGTCTGCAGAGCCTTTCATTGACGTTGGAATAACCTCTTAACGTTGGTCGTAATTGCTGTTTCCACTTCGGCCCAGAAGATTTGCTGCTATTTAGGGGAGATCACTAACCTGTAATGATGTAAGCTTTGAGAGATAAAAACTCTTTGGAATTACGTACTCATTAGAGGCTGTCTGTGCTTTTAACAAAAGGAAACAAATCAGCTTTGAATGCTGATTTCAGCAATGTTCTCAGAAACCTTTTGTACCCGTTTGATTACAGCTTTTTGTGCTGACAGGATGGACATTTTTAATTTTCCTTCACAGATAACTGGCTACAAATGGTTCCTGAGTGGAAACAAACAGCAAGTCTCTATAATTTTAGTTGTCTTATTTTATGTTATAACAATGGGAGCATTTATTCTTTAATACTTTGCATCTGAAGAGCCAGTCGTTCCTGGAATCTTTAAAAGATGTCTTGATTAATTGTTCTCCAGATTTTTGGAAGCGTTTCTGTAGATTTTTTACATTTTGTTAGATTTTCTGTCGAGTGGTTGTATCACAGCTGATTATAGAGCTTGTGCAAAAAAAATGAAAGGGGAAGTCAAAGACAGGAGTATGAGGCCTAAAAAATGATCAGTGATGAACAGTTATCTGACTGTAATGTCTTTAAGAAATACAGAAAGTGCAGCAAATGCATGACAAAGTACCTGAGAAATGCATTATCCATCCTCTGATTCACTCATTTTGTGGATCTGTGAAAAAGTACTTTCTCCCTTACAGATTTCCTCTAGTTTTTGCTTTTTTACAGTCAGATATTTAACCATTGCAAAAATGTCCATATCAGATGATAACTACAGTTGTTTTTTAATGAAAAGCTACTATCTACTATCTAAGCTTACTGGCAGGTTGTGCCACCTTTAGTATTTGGAGTATCTACATTTTTTACATCATTGCAGAGGAATGTTGACTCACTGATCTTTGCAGAATTGTTTTAAATCAGGCACACTGGAATGTTTTTGACCCCCAATGCTCTACATGATGCAGCAGCCTCTTAGATGTACGTCTGCTGTTTGACCAAATCACTGTTTCTTTAGCAATCCAAAGATGGACCTGCTTGTATACTTTAGATTATTGCATTTGAAGTGCTCTGATTGTGAAAAGCTTTTGTCTGCTGGTCATCAGTGGGGTGAAAGTCACAGTGTCCTGCTGCGTCATGGTAGGATCTGTGTCCTCTGTCACATCACTGTTGAAACAACTGTTTCCTTTTTCAGTGAATGGTGGCAGGATTTTACAACATATTTCCAGGCATTGTTTGTCCATGTTGATATGAATAAATATTTGTTCATATTGTTGCTATCCAGTACATCATAATAATGTAGCTTTTGTCTTCCTTCTAAAGAGAGTTATTCTTCATTGTCATGCACATTTCTGACTGACAAGGTCATCTGTGCTCCCCGGTATGCAGGGATCCTCTCGGTGCTCTCCCTGTCTTCTGAATGCACCTCGTTAGCTTCAGAGCTGCCCAAAGTGTCCTACGTCAAGGCTATCGACATCTGGCTCATTGCATGCCTGCTGTTCGGCTTCGCCTCGCTGGTGGAGTACGCTGTGGTTCAAGTGATGCTCAACAGTCCAAAGCACATTGAGGCGGAGAAGGCCAAGATAGCTTCCAAGGAGAAGGCTGCAAGGAAGAGTCCTGGTGTGAGGAACAACACCATCAACGGGACCGGAGGGACGCCTCTGCACGTCAGCACCTTACACGTTAGTGACTGGCTTTGATACCATAAGAGAGTGTGTTAGGAAAGCATTAAGATATAGCCACAAACATTTTTTGTTTTTAAACTCTAGAATTAAGGCTTTTTCTAAGGCTTTTAATTTGAAAGTCTGAAGTTGTGTTTTTTTGACTTGTGAGATCTTGAAGTGATTGGTAATTATAATTTTATGTACATTTTTGCAGAAATCAAAATCTTCAAAATTAATTGTGCAAACTACAAAACCTGAAATACCCTGTGTTAGAGCTCTTTCCATTTTAATATCAAATTTCATGCAGACGCCCACACTCAGTAACATACAGTCAAATGAAGCCCAGACTGCAGATCCAACACCTTCAAGCTGTTTTGCTGCAAAGATCAAATCTAAATGCAAATCAGGAAAATATATTCATTAAAATGTTTTTGTCCCAATGCAAATAACTGTGGGGTCAGAGTTCAGCTTGAACATTTGTAGCTGTTTCCTTAGAAATCCACAACATTGATATACAGAAATAATTTTACATCAGGGTCTGAGTCGCAGCGTTACTCCTTTGAGGTTTAAATCTGTTTTCTCATCAAAAGGAAATTAAAATAACAAAGCTTTAATTATTTTAATGACTTCAGTCTGATTAGATCCTGTCCACCCTGCAGGCCATCAGCAAAGCAAAACAGGATTTCTTTCAGGTGACCTCAACCTAAAAAACAGTGGGTAAAATAGCATTTTACAGGGGTTAAAAGACCCCTCTGATTAGGTAATGTTATGGAGAACAAAGGAATTCTCTTTGTTGACTCCAAACATTCATGTTCTCTTAAAATAGCAGCAGGTGATTTATCAGTGGGAGATTTGTCCAAGTTTCCTGATCAAGCGGCTCGTTTTACTACATTCTCAAAGTGTTTGCAGTCGAGTCAAAACATTTTTAAAAGCATCAGATAAATGATTCCTTCAGTTTCTGGAACAATGCGGTATGGATGTTGGATAATAGCTGGAGTTTATACACAGACTATTGTGCAGTTGGCAAATGCTAGCCCAACATTTAGTTATACCAATTAATTCACATATTTATTAGAACAAATGTATAATTGTACCTATTACGAGTAAACTTTTCAGAATCACATGTTAAATAAACTGACCAACTAAATAAACTGAGGGCTTGTCATGGAGTCACTAACCACTAACTTGTTTTTTTTTACATTGAAGTCACAAAAACTTCTGCCTCCATCTATCGCCTGCCATTTGTTGCATCTTTTGTTGCTATAGCAACGTGATGTGGAAATGGTTAAAACAGCTTTCTTTACTGGTGATGGAAATTCGGAGTTTGACTTGTAATTCTGCAGTAGTGAGTTGTCCAGATGGTTCTTTTTCAGCAGTTGTTTCATAACTAGTTTTCTCCTGTTATGTTTCAGAGAAAAATTTAAAAAGAGCAAAATCTGTATATCATAGCAACAAAATGTTTATCTTTTTGTCTCTTGCTGTCTCTCAGGTGGGTGAGACCCGCTGTAAAAAGGTGTGCACATCCAAATCAGACCTGCGGACCAATGACTTCAGCATCGTGGGATCTCTCCCACGGGACTTTGAGCTGTCAAACTTTGACTGCTACGGGAAACCGATTGACACCGGCTCTGCTCTCGGTAAATCCCAGGCAAAGAACAAGAAACCACCTCCCCCAAAACCAGTCATCCCCTCCGCTGCCAAAAGAGTCGACCTGTACTCCAGAGCCCTGTTCCCTTTCTCCTTCCTCTTCTTTAATGTGATTTACTGGTCCATATACTTGTGATTATCTGGAATTATTATCCCACTGCTATAGTTTCATGAGTTCTTTATCGACTGGCTTGTATAAAAAAAGGCTTGCGTTTCCAACTGAGAAGTGAGAAATGGGAACCTTGCCCCTACAGAACTGGTGCTGTGAAGGAAGTAAAAATACTATTTCAGTGCAGTTTCTATATAAGATATAATTTTTTTTAAAAGAAAGATAAAGAATCTTACAATTAAATGCTTTATGCATTTAGTTATACTTAAAGGAAGATTGCTGAAATAAAATAGTCATGGTGAAACAGAAAATTTTAAAGAGGGGAACTGAAACTTCAAAGATGATTTGCTAATCACTGTTTTATTTCAGTTTTATTTCTTTTGCCTTGTTTGTGTAAAGTTTATTGGTTAAAGCATTTTATTTTAGCTTCATTGCAAAGTGTTACATTGTAATTACCTTGCATGTTATAAATACTGCATGTATATGAAGAGAAAATCTAAAAAGATATATCAAATGTTTATGAAATATTAATATTCCAATTATTTACTTTTGAGAAGATTTGTGGATATGTGAAGCACTCTTTCCTGCCAGATGGTCATGTGACACTGCCACTCCTACAACTAATACAACACTTGACTCATCCAAACTGTAGCCTGTGTAAACAGGTCACTACTGAGCTGTGACCGTATATTTGTGAAATTTTCAAGCAAAGAAAATAAATGATCAAATGACTTTCCACCATTTGATGTTATCAAAAATAAGGACAAGAAGCGTGTCTGTGGGTCTCATTATTTATTAACCAATAAATCATTTTAGAACACCTTACACTGGTACAGGTAGGGAAGACAATGTACTTTACTTCAGAAAAAAATAGAAACTTATTGTGACCAAACGATGCCAAAAACACAAGTATCCATTAGCTCCTGCTGTAGTGCTGAGATGGTTTTGTATTAATACATATTGAGGTATATTTAGTGTTTGAAGTATTGAAATAGGCAGAAATAAGTGTTTCTAGAGGGAGGATCAAGTATTTTCAGGTTTCAGCTTCTAATGGGAGGTTTTATTCTCTAACCGTTGTGAATATGTCCAAGTATGCAAATACCAAGAAGAAAACAGTCAAATCTACATCAAATTCCAATAACCAATTTGAATTATTACAGTAATAGTTTCAAATAAAATAAAATGATAAAGTAAAAATAAAATTACAGACACAATGAACTTGAGTTAAAAACTAAGACTAAAGTATGTTAATAACCGAAAGTCAGAAGCATAACCAAGTTAACACAGTCTGGAACGCTGTTCTCCAGATAAGGGGAATAATAATTTGTTATTTCTCACTTCATGTCCAGCATTTTTGTCCATTTATGTCTTCATATCTTCCAGCACAACAGCTGCTTGATAATTTGCCAAATCATTTATTTTGCTGACCTGCTTAGGAAATGATTCCTGACTATCAATGTGAAGCTTCACATATGAAACTCATTTCTAGCCTAATGAGCTAAAATAGATGCTGACTTTCTGTCAAAGCACAAAGTGTCTATTTATGAATATCGAAGTCATTTGGCCAAAGTCTGATCAGTGAAGGAAAAAGAAAATAAAAAGCTCAATACTATAATCTGTTTTTCTTTTATGGATTGGTTTGAAATGAGAAAACAAGACTTGTTTCTCTGTCTGCAGCTGCCATGGTTACAGACACCGAGGAGAATTTTTGTCTGACTGGCCAATAATCACACAGGGAGACAAAATAGAAGTTGCATGAAGGCGAGAATCATTTTGGAGAAAAGGCATCTGTAATCAAAGAGGAAACATGCGTCATACTGACAAGTGTATGTTATGCAGATCTGCAAAATTCAAATCAATTGGTGGTTATTTTTGACTGCTCTAAACACTTGAGGTTTGACTCAGAGGCTAACAACAAAGAATTTGCATTGCAGTGCCCCCCCATGGCGACATTCATGCAGTGATGAGGAGAGAAAATGTTCTGGGAATTTAGCAGATGTGACGTCTGCTTAACAAGTTCTTCTAAACGGAGCTTAGAACTTGAAGGAAAGTCTAATGGTAAGGTTTTCTTGTTGTGATTCCGAATATTAATGAAAGTTATTGAAAAACACAAAGCTATCTAAGGAGGTGAGTAAATTGTTATCTTTAATTTACCCTCTCAGGTTTTAACATGACAAACTGTTTAATGTGATGAATATTTTGTGATTAGTGATGGTGAGCAGCAATATGATTACATTCGCAGCATCAGAATTAAAAATCATTAACAGGTATGACTCATGACGGTGCTTGTGGGTGTGTGTGTGTGTGTGTGTGTGTGTGTGTGTGTGTGTGTGTGTGTGTGTGTGATGTTGTGTGTGTGTGTGTGTGTGTGTGTGTGTGTGTGTGTGTGTGTGTGTGCTCCACCCACACACCACAGCACCCTGCTAGTGCCACAGTGCAGTAACCTATATCAAACAGGTTCTTTCTAATCCAACAAGACCTCTCACCACGCTCCCACCTAACTCACCGAGAAAAGCACCATGACAGTCAAGGCGATGATTAGTGAAGGCGCTGTGGGGGAGGACATGCTACTGGGCTCACTGCAGGCCCATTTATGGTGGACAAGGTCCCCACATCAATGTTGTGACTGATTTCCCTGACTTATTTTCCTCTGAATATAAAATGTGGATTTGAATACAAAAATGATAAACTTTCCAACAACCTGTAATGCTTATGGGAAATGATTTCACTTATGGTTTTATTCACAATTTGTTAGAACATTGTAATTTTTTTAAATCTGTTTGATTAAAGAAAATGTTATTTTGAGATCTTGTGAGCACATGAGGATATTTGCACATTTTTTCAAATTAAACAAAATTACTCAGATAATGAAAAGTTCATGATCATCCAGAAGCTCCTGAAATTATTCATCTCTCTCAAACTTTTTCACATTTGATCACCTCAAAACCAAATGTGTTTAATTGTGATTTTATGTGGTACAACACAAAGTGCATAGCTGAAATGAAAACGCAGTTCTAAACAGCATCCAATTTTAACAAATCAAATCACAGTCTGAAAAGTGATGAATGAATTTGTATTGTTTTATGATTGTGGATGTACCTGTGAAACACTTTAGTCAGCTGATGTGGCTTTTATATGTGCTACATAAATACATTTGACATTGACTTGTTACTGCAAGTGCTTTAGATTCAGCTGAACCTGTTTTTGTACTCAATATTGACAGGTGACTAACATTTTTTAAATTGGCTACAAAATATTATAGAAACAGGAAAGTATCCAACTAACTGCAAGCTAACAGTGACAGAAAGACGGATAACTTTATTTATAGAGTATCAGATGAAAGGGAACTGAATATGTATGTATGCACAAAACCCTTTTAACATTTTTGTTTGTAAAAAAAAAACATACAAAAACTATGTTTCCTCTTCTCGACACTCCACAACAGTGACAAGAAGACACTGTGTTGCTTGTGTTACTCTATCAAATAAAATGCACTAAAGTTTGTGGTAAAATGACAAGATGCGAAAACATTTATGTGACCTTTACCAAGCTGTTTACTGCTAAAATTATTCAATAATCGTAATTACTATTACAGTGAATGACGAATTGTGCCTCAGATTCTAGAAAATAACTATGTGACAACATCACTCTGGATAACAAAGGAAAACATCTTCTGGTTCCCTGTTACTTAACCCACTAGTGGTGCGTCATTGTTTTCACCAAGGCTCTCCGTATCCTGCTACTCATGGGACAGTTCACCCTCACAATCTTCCATTTTCATGTGTGCTAAGTGCCCCAAAAGCATTACAATCGGGACAGTAGTGAAGCAATTCTGCAGGTTTTGTCTCACTGCTTGTTTGGAAATCATATCAGGAAATTCACATCTCTTTTTGCAGTATTAATCCTATCAAGAACATGACAGACTTATATTTCAGGCACGGAACAGGATGAATTTCAAAATCAGACATGAGAATTTTTTTTAAGGCTGAGGTCTTAAATGTATAAATGTAGAAACACGTTTTGCCAACAGCGAAACCACATTCCTGCTGAAAAACACAGGGCTGAAATCATGAGGTCATGGCCTCCACCAACACACCAGAAAACCACAATGCTGCTGTCAGTTCAAAGTGTATAAACATAAAAAATTCAAGAACTCATCCTTCAAAAAGGCAGATGAACATCTATAAACCACAACTTAACAACAAAGTAAAAGATTTAAACATCGACTGAAACTCAGCAGGAGCTCAGTTTTTTATTATTATTTTTTTTACTTTAGAGGCAATATGTTAACACTTAAATCATTTTGTTACTCAACAGAAATGACACTACATTAGTGAAGATTTTTTTTTGTTTGAATTTAATGTTTTCAAAATAACTTAAATGAACTCTGCTGAAAAAATTAATTAGACTATCTGAGCACAAGAATAAATAAAAGACATTGAGAATAACATTGATCAGTCGCAGGAATAAAAATATGTTAAAGCAAAAGCATGATCACCTGTCTCATCACTTATCACATCCTTTATGCTGTTTGCCCATCCAAAAATAGGGCTTAGTTGAAGTGCTACTCACTGAAAGCATTTTGAGTTAAGAGCTTCAGGTAAATCTAGATGTTAGAGAAATAAATAAATACAGGTGGAAAATGAAGAATAAAACATGTAATAAGAAACCTGAAAGTTTAAACACTCATTTTTAGATTATGAGTGCATCAAAATGTGTTTGATTCACACCTCATTGTTGTGAGTTAGTCATGTGAACTGATCCAGAAAGTGGGGTTATGATTTTATTATGACATACTGCCATGTTGGCTCGAAAAAAGTAATTTGAGCCCTCAAAATTTGTCACAGTTAAATTATACTATAGGCTGCATATCTAGAACACCTGTAAATGCACTGTAAGGTAATCAAAGTGAAATTGCTTTTCTGTGTAACACAGGAACACCAAAAGAGTGAATCAAAGCACAGTAAACCTTCAGAAAAGGCTAAAGGGCAAAGAGTTTGTTGAGAGTGCAGCTTTTTCTGCCAGGAGGAGCATAAGCCTCAGAGAGAGAGAGAGAGAGTTTCCATCAAGGAGAGAGGAAAAGAACCCAAAACGTCACAGCAGAGAGAATCTTCAGCAACCCTGTTTTCACATAACACAAACTACAGAAGCCATTCTCATATGGTTTAAGATAGTGGTTCCAAAAGTTTGGGTGGGCACCGTTCTGTGGGTAAATCAACAAAATGAAAACTCCTGAGATGATCACTAGAAATACTGTCATGTTAGAAAATGGCAAATCACTCATGTTTTCAATAAACAGTATCTCCAAAAAGCATTGGTGTATGTACACTGTGGTAGTGCATGTGTTGTGTATGTATTATTATTATTTTTTTTTTTACTGTGGTTGCAGGCATCACCCAGCAATGTGTCTTTGTTCTGCTGGAGACTTTTACATCCTCTAACAACTTATTCATGTTCGTCTCATATTTTTCATCCATAATTCCATCAACTTTGACCACCTTTGTAGGTTGCAGTTGTCATAGTGTTTACATTTTCTGAAAACTGACTAAACACTGTTTTACCAAATACTCAAAGGTTTGGATATTGTTTTATTCTTGTTTTTCGACAGCTTAATCCCTGACCTGTCTCCTTTATTTCTTGGTCTTTGTTTTTATTTTCCTTAATGTTTTCTAACAAACATTTGATATCTTTACAACTGCATTTACACCGACACCGAATCACACAATAAATGATCTTTTTAATGAATTACTTTTACAGTTGATTGCACTAGGCTTTGTTTAGGTGCACCAGCATAAACATAGCCAAAAACAAAAACAATCAATGTTCCTTTATACTGCGTCTAGGCTACATTATGTTGGTCTATCTAATAAAATTCCAATAAAACACATTAAAGTTTGGGGCTGCAATGCAACAGAACGTGAAAAATAAAGAATATGAAACTTTATTTAGTATTTTGCAGTGAAATATATATATTTTTTTTCATATTCTAAAAATGATTTTTATTAAATGTTTTGAATGAATATTCATGGAAACTGGCCATAACAGAACTGCTTTGTTGCACACTAAGCTCTTCCTTTCCTCAGGCTTTCTGTCATCCACTCAACAGGAGCCTCACTTTTCTATGTAATGTGCTGTCCAAGGTGCTGAAATCTGACAAAATGTTCCTGTTTGGCTGTTAATGTCCACCAGATGCTTTAGTTTGTTTCCAGATCGAATACAGACAATGATTAATGTGAATCTGTCGGTTCACACTGAGGGTTAAATTATATAAAACCACAGGGGAAAATTGCCACTCGTTTTCTGATGGCTGTCAGGCACACTTTACCTCACATAGAAGAACTATGTCTGCACTTTGGGGCAGACATATAAATTTGAAAAGGATTTGTATGCAAAAGGTGGAGATAGATTAAAGTTAAAGAGGTGATTCATTTGATAGCTATCCCTGTAGGACACGTTGTGAAAACCCGCTTGTTGCACTGAGTTGGTCGCATTATTTTCCTCTCTCCCTCCGCCCCTCCCGTCCTGTCACAGTTTCAGACACGCCCCTGACCACGCCCAGTTGTCCCCTGAGCTCACCTGATTGGTCCGCTGTTCTTTTCCGGTTTGTAACATTGGCGACCTTTCCAGGGTGACCCCGCCTCTCGCCCGGAACGTTAGCTGGAGATAGGCGCCATCAACCCTCCCGACCCCACTAGGGAGAAGGGTGTATAGAAAATGGATGGATGGATGGATGGATGTAGTATTGCTACACACTCGTGTAGCAGTAGGTGGTGGTATGCACATGAAAGTTGGTCTCCCATAATAGAAAAGAAGAAGAACTTTCCCTCCAAACCCAAACCGGGTGTTGGCAAACACCGCCGCCAGCGCTGCCGCCCCTAACAGGAGCTATTACGATAAAAACCAAGGCTGTTCAATCCCTGGCCTGTTCCTAATCGCATCACTGTCATGCTGAGAACCTAAAATCGCCTAGGACCGATAAGAACAAAACAAAAGTAAAAAAAAAAAAAGTAAACAAACCGTCTACTTATTTGTGCCAGACTATCCGACGTGGCAAGCCGCAAGTCTTGAAAGCGTGTGACGTCACCGAGTTAAAAGTTACTCGTAAGTCATAAATTCAATATAATTTTTGCTCCATAATGAAATTAAACGGTTGTATTTGTCCAGTGCAGATGAAAATAATGGATTTCTGGTTCTGGTTTTTGAGAGACTAATAGTGACCTGGAAGTCTTTTAATTTTTTGTTTGTGTGTGGTATTTGTAATTGAGCATTTACATATGTATATTTTGTTCTGTTTATTCATGTTGCTGTAGGGCAAAAAAAAAAAAAATCTTAGGGAACCTTTGCTTGCATGTGAACTTTGGAAAATAATTATGGACAATTTTTGTAGTTAATTTTGCTTATGGACATTTAAAAATACAAAACTAAGAAAAAATATACAATTATGATGAATTTTAGTTTTTGTTTTTGTTTGTAAAGAAAATGTTTTTTTGCCATTAATTGTACTGGAGGGTCAACACCTTTTGAAGTGTATGGTCCTTGTGTGATCAGTTACAAAAAATACAAAGGTAAAATAACTTTGCAAATCCTAGGTGTCAGGAGGGATCCTTGGCTGGCACCTCATTAAAAAATAAATAACCTTGTAAACTGTCACAATGTGAGACAACGTTTTCTTGAAATGCACACCTTATATTAGAGAAGTCTGGATTTTCAAAACTGAAGTAATGTCAGACTAGATACAAAAAGCAGTTTTGAAATATTGTTTTAACTTTGACAGAAAATAGCTGTCCAAACCAAACTGCTTCCACGAGAAGAAGGATTTGCTGCACTTGTTAAAACAATTTTTGGAAGGATGAATTCAGCTTCACTAGCCCTGCTTAGGCCTGGTTACTGTCAGACCAGTAGCATGAAGAAATCACTTTAATATGACCTTCTGTAACTGACAGCATAAACTGAGCATTAAAATGACATCTGGCCATCGGTTTGTGATCTTAAGCTCATGTGAACTTGGCTTATGGAGAAGGACAGCAGCAAGTCTACTTTTCACTGTCTAAAACAATTAAGGTTTTGAGGTGACAAAGTCAAAAGTTAGATTAAAATCTGTTTGAGATGCTCTAGCTTTTCTGTTGGTTCTCATTTGAAAACTCTCCAACGTGTCTGAATTAAGATGATTCTGCAAAAAACAGTGGGTCAAAATTTCTCCACAGTAAATACTTGATGGCAGTTGTTGCCTGTGGCTCAACCAGTTAACAGGGCATTTAATTCCATAATAAGGCCAGGGCAGGTTAACACTGAACAGCCACTTTGACAAGAGCAGTCTCAGTACTGTGTTTAGCACATAACTGGACTGAAAGCTATCGGTGTTCAGAGTCGTCAGCAGAATGCAGACTGGAAGAACCACAATGCTGTTCTCTTTGGGTTCAGAGCAGCATTCAACACTGTTGACAGATTATTACTGGAGCGACTGAAGAGCTGGGTTAAACTTTCTGGTACTGTAGTCAACTGGTTTGAGTCCAGAGCAGGTCTGTCATGATACTGGGGTGTTTGGATTTTGGCATTTTTCTGTTTGCATTTTGCCAGTTTCTTGTTTACTTTCTTAGGTGTTGCCATATTCCTCTTATTTTCTGAATTCATCATTGCTCAAAAGTCTTGCCATATTTAGTTTATTATTATTGCTGTAAGGGTCATGCTGTATATGTTTGTTCCTTTTTTAGTGAGTTTCTACATTTTTTTCTGTATTGTGTTCTGCATTTGAATTTAGTTTTCAGATTAGTCTTCTCTCAGTTTATAGTTTGTCCTTTTCGGCTTCTCTCGTGCTTACTGTTCATGTTCCCTCAGTATGCTTGTTGGCTTCTCTCACAGCTGCATCCAAATTCCATTCAGCCACTTGTGTCTTGACAGTAATCAAGCTGTACAGTAAACATTTCATTCTATGACATTCCTGGCTGAATATTTCTGTTCCCTTTCATGGTTTTCTTATGTCCCTACTAATGCTTTATGTCCCGTTTGCCTCCTGTGGTTTTGTAAGTCTCCATTTTATTCATCATTAAAATTCTCAGTTTTCCTCCGGCCAGTTTCAACACTTGGGTCCTTTAACCACAAACATGCAAGGACTTGTTTGTGTCAGTGGGTAACTTTTGGCATTGACAACAACAAAAAAAAGTCACATGCAGAGTTGCCTAAAGTTCCTCCCTGGGATTCTCCTTATTTAATATTGACATGCTTCTACGAGATAAGATTACAGCAAATAACAAATTACTGGGCTGCAGAATGGCACAGCAAGAAGGTCCTGGGTTTGAATCTCAGCCTGGGGTCTTTCTGGAGTTTGCATGTTCTCCCTGTGCATGCGGCTTCCTCCCACAGTCCAAAAACATGGCTGTCAGGTTGATTGGTCTCTATAAATTCTCCTTAGGTGTGAGTGTGTGCATGCATGGTTGTTTGTGTCTCTGTGTTGCCCTGCGATGCACTGATGACCTGTCCAGGGTGTACCTCACCTGTTGACCGCTTTAAGATAGGCACCAACACCCCTCACAACTCCAGTAGGGATAAGTGGGGTCATGCTTGCAAATTAAGCAAGCATGGTTTGCTTAATTTGCATGGATGTGCCATAACTGTTTTTAGTTAGAATAAAAAAGAAAAACTGAATCTATTATTTTTGGACCAAAGGAGGAACAATCAAAAGTTAGCAAACCGTTTCAGTTATTACAGCTAGAAACTGGTAATCAGGCCTGAAATGTGGGTGTAATGATGGACCCGGACCTGCACTTTCAGACACATAAAAGCAATTACAAATTCGGTCTTCTATCATTTCATTCTGAGAATAGAGTTTGAAATACTTCTGTCAGTTTAGAAATCACTTATTGGCTGAACATCAAAACACAGATAAGTTGTGATTTTGTTTTCACACCTCTGCATGTTGCAAATAACTGCAAGTAAATCCCCTCAGGATATCGTCTCTGAACAGGAAATTGTGTTAATGACTTTCTAAAAACACTCAGTTGACTTGAAAATGAAAAATTTCTTCATATTTTTAAGAGTGTTTTATCTGACATTTAAGGGTCCAGTTGTCTGAGGAAGACACGTAAATATGATTTAAGTTCTCTTAATGACGCTACGGTGTCATGACTGAACAATGTTCACCAATCTCCTGTGTAATCATGTGCACTGAAACCCAGAGGCAAAAACAAAAAACTGAATTGCTTGAGCAGGAGCTTCCGTTCCCATTTACTCAAAGGTTGGCGTGTGGTTTGGTCTCCATGTGGATGACTTTCGGATCTTTTCGTGTCTGTCCGCCTTCTCATTAACATTCCTCAGTTGTGGGTGTGATACCGCGAAGATCTCCGGCGCGCGGAGCGGAGACGCGCACCGGCTCCGTGCGTTCAGAAGAGGCGCAGCTGCCGGTGGAAGGGGAGTGACGAGGAGGAGCGGAAAAAGAGACAGCAGAACCTCACCGCCGGCGACCATTCCTCTACTGGTGTCATTTACCTGCTACAAAACGCACATTTCAAGAAGATTTCCTCTTTTTTTCTCTCCGAGGCTAAAGGTTCTTAATATGTGTTGGATCTAACGCCTCCAAAGAGAAACAAGGGAAGACCAGACTCATCTGGTGGATGTGGACACCTGAACTGTAGACATGGGAAATATAGTGAATTTATTTTTTTCTATTCTTCTGGTTTTATGGGTCTGCGCGTTTGGGGGCTCGCCCAGTGTTCAAATTGGTGAGTAGCTAACTCATTCGGACAAAAGAAAATTGGGTTAAATAATTTGGCATAAAATACAATTATGAATTCTGGTCGCTAAATCTGTGATGTTGTTTTTGTGGAAGTGTAACAGGCTTTTTGTCATAATTTCAGGGGGACTTTTTCCAAGGGGCGCAGATCAAGAGTACAGCGCGTTTCGGATAGGAATGGTTCAATTTGGAACCTCGGAATTCAGACTGACACCCCATATTGACAATCTGGAGGTTGCCAACAGTTTTGCTGTGACCAACTGTTGTAAGCAAAAATATCTTTAGTCTTATTGTTTTTTTTACTAAAATCTAGTGGGAGAATGACACCCACAAAACAATTATAGTCATTCTTCAGAACATCATAGTTTAAATATTATAAATAATTTCAGCTATTTTAATAAAAATATTTTCAAAGCTTTCTTATCTATATTCTGTCAGCAAACACGCTGAGACTGTGAGCTGGGTAGTTGAGGATGAACAGCGCTGAGTAGCCAGGGAAAAGTTGGTTTCCAGAGCAACCGTCACATCAATACCATTTTCAGTCTTTCACATTCATTAGAAGAGGCTACACAATAAAAAATATCAATAATAAAAGTTCTGTTATTCAGGTTTATTTAAAACGCCTTAGCAGACTTTTCAAGGGCTAATCAATATTTTCTAGGTACATTTGATTCTCTATTAATTTTTTCATTTTGCATAATTAAAAACTGTGCATCTTACATTTTTTACACCATCTCCCAACTTTAACAATGTCTTCTGTCATGTTTCAGGACAGAAATCTGAGGTAAAGAGTGACTGAGGCAGATTTTTTTCTCCCTCATGTCTTTTCTCAGCTCAGGAGGAGCGTTGTTCACCCAGGGTTGGAGAACAGCCCACATGCACAGATAGAGACAGACATTCTCGGTGCCTGTGACACGCTCTAACACGGCTAATGAGGGCTGATATGAAGCGATTAATTAAAAGCCGATGCACTGAAGGATTTCCTATGCATTGCTTAATTGCCAGAACGGCTTCTAGTCTGATTTGAATCCCTACTTTTGGTCCAAACGAAGGTTTCCAGTCACAATCTAAGCTGTGACTTCACTTTGAGACATTTTCTCCTCAGAGTTTCTGTAAGAATCGTCTCTGTTCTCCTGACAGATTTATTTTAAACTGCTGCAGCAAATAGGTCGCTATATTTCGTACATTCATTAGGTGGTTGCCAAGCGACTGCTGCTCTCAACAGTCCCTTAAACATAAATCAAACGCTTCTCATTGGTGCGCGCACTGGTCCAATCGATCCCATTACCATATAAAACCTTCCTGCTTGAAGATGCTCACTGCGTCCGACAGATCACAGCGAGAGTCGTGTGTTTTGTGCTCAGATGATTGCTTTTTGTTGGTTACAAGAACTTGACAGCATTGCCTTCCCTGATGGGAAAAACAGCTCCTTGTCCAGGCTTTACGAGTTAGAAATATATATTATTAGGTACTGTTGGGTGTTTATAGTAGTGGGAGGAGATTACATAAGAGAATATGGTGTTAACATGCATTTCTCTGTCATATTTAATAATTTATGTAAAACATCAGGTATATTTGTGGATGTTTTTCAACTTTTCCCTCCTCAACAAGTGTGTTTTGGGGGGAAATGACTCATGAACAGAAACGATTGAAATCTTAAAAGTTTCTTACGATAACCATCATTTTGTTATCAATTATGATTGAACTTAGGACATTCTCATTTATCAAAATATTAATAGCTTTAGTCTTGAGTTTCATTTTTTATTTTATTAAAATATCGTCTTCAGTTTCTTTTTGTTCTTATTGATGAAACGTATTTAAGGGTTAAATCATTCTTCTAGAAAATTCTAGTGGTCTCTGGTGACAAACTGCAGGACTGGTTCATCTCAGCATCAGCAGCTGCTGCTTTTAAATGCAGACATGGAAGAAATGAGTGGATTGATGTTGATTATGTGATGCTGAGCTGATTTACAGGCTGTCACCTGGTCTGACAGCCAGTAGAAGCTTTGTTTGCATCCCCCATGGATTTATCTGGTGGCTTTTTGTGAACTCTGTCTTCATATTAATTGAGTTCTTGAGTGGGAGTTGAGAAGAGGAGGGGTGATGCTGGCTGTGGTGAGGAGGTGTGGATGGAGGGGGGGTGGTCGTGTGGGGAAGCTTTAAAAGCCAGTAGATGGCAGTCTGCCTCACCATCCATGGTGGACTGTAAATTACAGCACTTAAACACCACCACTTCGCCTTTTGTTCAAATGTGCTCCACGAAACTGCATTCAGGGGAGAATAAAGGGAGAAATATGAAGCTGTAAAAGCAATGACATGTTCTGATAGGCTTTCTGTTACATAATAGCACACTTCAAACCACAGGGAAGAGAGGTACTTTGGCATTCATTAATCAGCATACGATAAAGGAAGATATTAAACGGAAGAAAAGGTACAACTTTATATCAGTGTTTAAAACTCATGATAAAATTTGCTCAACACATAAACTTATGAACAACTATGATCATATATAGGGCCACAAAATGCTTCAGATTTCCTCTTAATCAAACCAAACAGATTTTAATACCAACGATAAGCTGTCTAAATTCAAAAAGCAGTTTTCAAACTATTTATTTAGCGATAAGGTCTATCATCAGCATGGAAAAAAGTAATTGCCCCCTAGATCTAACAGGTGTTTGTGCCGCTCTTTGTTAAGACAAATGTCCCCAAAAATGTTTATGATGGTGGAATGTTGTCTCACGTTTCTATGCAGTATTGCTTTGATTCAGCCATGTTGGAGGGTTGTCTCACATGAAGAGTCTGTTTAAGGTCATACTACGACATCTAAATTAGATTTTTAGCCCCTTATCCACCTTAAGAGGACGGGATGCTGATATGTTTTTGATCTTTGTCTTGATGCACAACCAAAGTGTGTTTAAGTTTAAGGACACAAACTGACTGCTGGACTTTCTCATTCAATATGTTTTACCAACAAGCAGGACTTTGGTCATTTGGGATGGGTCCATGTCCTATAGAGGTCATTTCTTCATTTCTGCCAAATACCATCTTTTGTTATTGTCCAATCATGAACTCTGACCTTATGGTGTGACCTGCACACTGAAAACATAAAATATTACCAAGTAGTGTTGGTCTAATTTCTAGTTGTTGCTTTTTTTCCCACTTGGAATAAGAGAAAATCAACTTACAAGTAGTTTTTACATGAGCTTACTTTAAATAAATAATTCTTTAATCTTTATGGAAAAGGATAAATTCCACTGGCAGATTATTTCACTTATGAGAAAATGTTTTGTTTAAAAAAAAAAAAAAAAAAGCAGTGATGTTATTCTGGGTTATTTTTTGGCCTTTTGGATGAGCCACTGATAAGTTATTGGAGTAATTTGGAGGCCAGCCACTTCTGGGAAGGTTCTGTATTTAAACATAATGGCTCTTTCTCTGATTCATTGAAGATCCACAGCAGATGTCAGTTGATTTGCTTCTCATCTGTTCTTGATGTTCTTTAAATTGGTGCTTTTCTTTCCATTAGCCTACTTCATGTTCTACTTAAATAATCCATTCATTGTACAAGTCTGGAACCGAATATAATTAATTTATTATGTAAAATCTTCATTTGAAATCTACATTTTGTATTTACCACGGTTAACTTTATCTTTTGTTAAAATTAGTTAGATCTGAAATTCCTATGACCCAAAAATATGGGGAAAAAAATGCAGTACTGCATGAATGAGACTTGTGTAATATGATTTGATTTTATTATCTGTTTATATCGTGAAAGCTGCTGCCTTATTTCAGCTTTTAATTAACTATAGTCTTTTATTTCACAGTGTCTGAGTTCCTTTCAGGCTTATGAAACTCTCACTGCTCTATGCCTGTGCAGAAGCATACTTCATCAACACAGTGTGTCAGAGACAGTGGGTGGCAGAATGACACATTTCTCCATCAATAACAGTTCATCTGGGCAGCCCTGCATCTGCTGCCAGCACCAGGGGACTCATTCTGACCATGTATATATGTGTGTATGTGCAGTAATGTTGATGCACTTTCCCCCTAAAGCAATAAATCTAAAGACTTCCTGGATTAGAGCCACCTCTTAATTCTGAAAATGACTTGAATAACCTAAAGCTGCTTTTCACTGTTGTGGGGGAGCAGGAGAGCCACATTTCTTTCTCATGCTTTGTCTTGTTTCCTTCAACTTTTCTATTAACTAACTTTTAAACAGTTATGGTAGTTCAACTTAGAATGCAGTGATATGGCTAAATACAGTGCAAACCTGGAATAAAACCTGTTAGACCTGAGACTGGAGCAGAGGTTAACCTTCCAGCAACCCTACAAATGTATCCAAAGCAACAAAGGAATATCAGGAATATCAGGATTTCTTAATTGGTTAGTCAAAGTCCAGGGAAAAAGCCAATTTATTGTAATTTGAAAAAGGAATTAAAGAATGTGAAACTCTTGAGTCAGCCTGATAGAAATGTCTGAAGACCTGCAGCTATTATTGGCCAAAAGGTTAAATCCTGACTGACCTCCCATAAAAGGACTGACTTATTGGGAGTGAATGGAAATGCAAATCACTTTTTAGATCAAAAACTGTTATAATATAAGACCATGTACCACTCCTCTGTGTTGGTCCAGTGTTAGGTTATTTATTCATATTTCTTAACAAGATTGAATGTTTTCTTGTTTAATTTAATAAGTTTATTGTGTGTAATGTTGAGGACAGAACACAGCAGTGATGTACATTTCTGGTTAACCAGTTTTCTTCATGTTTTTTATTTTTTCTGACTAATAATGTTTTCAGCTTACATTTTTAGACAAGCGTAATCAGTTTGAGAAGATTGAAACTTTTGGATAATGACACAATGAATATAAAATGATTATGATGTAGTTTCTGAATGATGGTGGGAATTTGAAACTGAGAACTGGTCACAGACCCTGAAAACCTTTTATTATGGAAAGTTGTAAAAAGCTTTTCATCCATTCACTTTGTGTTATTTAAATTAAAAGTCTAAAACTTGAAATTACTTCCTGAACTTTTCAAATGAATCCTCTTCAATGAAAGTAAGGCAACACAAGCAAACCCAGGCTGAACATTTAGGAAAACTCTCACTCTCTGGCATGCAGTCACAATTTGAAAACGTTTCTCTGAAAGTGGGAAGAATAAAAATTTTTATTACCTAAGCAGATACCAGAAGTGTTATTTTGTCATTTTCTTCCCTTTCTTTGTCTTATTGGACAACTGATGTGAAACAATTGCAGCAGCCTATTTCTGACATTGAATATTGGGAGCATGGGAAATTGATAAAAGTTTTCCTTTGTAAAACAGTACAAATTGATACTAAAGCAGCAAAGCGTGAAAACAATTCTTTGCAGGTTCCTGTGTAATTCTTCTATTGTTGGAGCTGGATGATCACCTAAATCCATTTTTAAAGGGTTAGGAGTGATGAGGTGTTTTAAGCTGTACAGTTTAAAAGACTGCAATCTGAAAAAAATCAGTCATTTCCTGCTCTCTTAGTATCCAAAGCTTCTTTTTGCCTGCCTGAATAATTCCTGTTAACTCCAGTTTTCCAGATTTACATTGTAATTTTACAGTGTTTTGGATTTGTTTTTAAATCCCATGTAACGTCTTATTTTGTCACATTATGACATCAAATTACAAAGTATTTAATGGTCATTTTGGGATAGGTCAACATAAAGCAGTACAGAATTATCGTGTCAAAGAATACCTGAAAAATAATCATTAAATCAAACTTCACCAACATTTAATTGTTAAAGATCATAAACAATCAATAGTAAACACTTATCATTAAGCCAACATATTTTAATCTTCAGTAGGTCTCTTTCCCAATTCGATGTTCTCTCTATTCCTCTCATCCTGGAGAAATAGAAGGATGTTACAGTGCATATGTTTGCTTTGCTTGTGTTTGCCATGATGACTGGGAGTCTATGTGCTGCAACAGCAGGTCTCGGTGCCTTCATTCCTGACATTCACCTTTACTGAGGCCAAGTGAGGGCGAAGAGGTCTTTGACAGCCAGCTGTCCATTTAACACTTCAAAGTTCCTGTTTGTCATGGCTGAATCATGTCGCACTGCAATTTCATACATTTGAGTGCACAAAGCATTTCATGAACACGTGATTTCAGGGACCTGGCCAAATGATCAAAAGGAGAAACCTTCCTTATATGTGCTACCAGGAATTGGTTAAAGCCAATTCATTGTTCACACCTAATTAAGAGCATCTCTGCCATTTCACAGAGAGTGTTGAAATGGTAAATGGGCCTAGCAGCTGGCTGGTCAAAAAAAAAAAAGAAAAAAAAAAAAGAGGCTAAACAGCCTCTGCGGATCTTGGCTTGCCCTGAATACAGCCCCCCAACCGAGCCTTTATCGCTGTGTCCTTCAAAAGTTCCAGCTACAGATACAGGCAGATTCAGAGGTCTAAGTTTATATCTACATTTTCTCAGAATGGAAATGCCTTTGCTGTTTGCTGTTTGGGAAGATATGTTGTATTTGATTTAGTGGAAGAAGCCAGAACTTATGAACACTTCTAGTTTACACAAACTACATCTAAAACTAGAGAAGGGAGCTTTTAAATGTATGATTTATGATGGTAAACACAGTGATAACATAAGGCTTTTCGGTGTTGTGGTATATTTCCTTGTAAGGGAAATTTAAAATTTTACAGTGTGATGCTCTGAAAAAAAACAAACAAACAAAAAAAAACACATCTTTATCCTGGGGTCTGTATGATAAATATCTATAAAGGTTTATATTGTTTCCATCCTTAAATCTCACAAGATGCTACATTTCTATTGATTGTGGTTCTGATTATGATTTGGATCAGTTACTTTTTTTGAGATATGAGAAATGATGACCTCTGATCCTATCAAAATGACTCTAAGTCTAAATGACCTCCTGCAGGTGAAGACAATTGATATAAACACATTTCCTTAAAACAGATGATGAAACAAATTGACACTTATTTGATAGTGACTCATTTGTGTTACTAAAAGAGACAAAACAGACTAAAAACAGGCAGAAATGTGCAGTGTAAATGGCATAGGCGTAAAATGACTGTTGGAGTTTTTGTATGATTATCCAGCATTCAGTACCTGCAGGAGCACAGTCACACAGAAGTCAAAATTTGATTTAATTCGGTTTTTAGTGAGCCCCCAGCTTACAAAAAAGCTGATTGTGTTTAATTTCACTTCAGTCGATGCCCTGATCCTGAGCTTACACAAGCTGCTGTTGGCAATAAAGAGAAGCAGTTTCCTTTAACAAGGAGAGACCTTGAGCCAATCTCAAGGTTGATTGCTGCAATCATTTCGGTTTTACTAGTTGAATCTTTCCTCCAATGAAAAATGTGAGGAACGATATTGTCAAATATCATGTGTCATCACCAGGCTGATCACACATGTTAAATAAGTATATAAAACAAAAAACGGATTTACTTGTCTGAATTTCTTGATTTTGAGAGAGAAAATAAATCCATGTTCAGAATGATGTCATTTCCTGTTAATGATCTATCAGCATCTGCCTTAAAACACAAAGATAAAGACTGAGCACAGACTTTGAATGTAAATGTCTAAATTTTTAAAATGGTATCTCCTCTGTGATCTAAAAGATAAAACCTCATTTAGTTCAACTGTAAAATGATACAATGACAGGATTTATTCTAACCTTTTCAATGGGGTTAAATACAGCAGATCATTTGTCAGAAATGAAGATAGTCGTCTAACACCTAACATATACCAAGTTCATCTATTAATAATAAAGTTTATCCCTTTTATAATGTCCTCATTTATACTTATGTTTAGAGAATAAGAATAAATACTTGGCTAAACATTCACTTGTTTAAGGCCTTTATGGAATGTTTAACAACTGTTGATCATCTTGAAAATCATTTTCAGTTCTTTTATTTTTATTTTTTCAGAATTTAAGACAGAAACCTTTTCAGTGGTGGAGGGATTCTCATTGGAGATTCTGTCCTTATCATGCTGGTGATTAAGATTTCATTTTGTTGTGTTCTTGGGGTGTTCCTGACAAACCTGGCTGCACTTTATGATGCTTTCTTGATTGCTTGGCTTCAAATATGTAAGCAGAGGGGAATGAATCGAAAAAAGAAAGGTGTAAACATTATGGAGTGGTAGGGTTGTAAAATTTTATCTAATAGCAAAACTTAAACACTAAGCAAATCTAAGAAGTTTTTAAGAGAAGTTTGTTTTACAAACGGCAGCATGATGCAGGCTAAATGTGGAGGAAACCAGATAACTGAGATAGTTGTAATGTTAATCATTAAAAGGACAGAAAAACAAACAATTCACACATTATTAAAAAATAGTACAGAAATATTGTCATGACCTAAGTAGCTATAGAAAAGATTGTTTAGCAAAGACACTCATCTCTACTTTTCACAAGTAGAGATGGTAGGAAACAAAAAAGTTATCTTTTTATAGAGTGGTGTATCCAATCTTATTGAGGGAAAGCTTGGTGGAAGGAAAAAGTGTGCCAGATGAACTGTAACCCTGACAGAATTTTAAAGATTTCAGAGAAATTCTCCAGGCATGGACTGGAGCCAGTCAGGCCTAAAGGCATGTTCTACATCTGTCACATCACATCCATCATGCTGAGCCACTGCTGAACCTGAGAAAATGCCTGATGCGTTTGTTGGACTCTGGATGCAGTTCAAGCCAAACTATTGAATGAGCCCAACTTCAGTCCTCTGAATTTGGAGGTTAGCTCTCCTGCTTGTGCATCACTTTGTGCTGCTCTCTGCCAACTGTTGTTCTAGACCTTATTTGTTGTTTTAGATGTATGAGAAACTGGACTTTGTTTTTTTCATTAACTGAAAGAAATAAGAAGTCAGGATGAAAGTTTGGTTGAAAGTTTTAATTCTGTGTGTAATTCATTCAAATGTGTTAATTTGTATGATGTTCTAACTAATATAGATGTGTAATTGATTTCCATCTATGAACAGATAAAGAACGCAGTTTGCCTGTTTGCAGATTTTTTTTTTATTGATCACATCTAAGGAATGCAGCTTGGGAAGCTCAAAAATCCCTTGACCCAATCCCACTTGATGCGCTATTAGCTGCCCTTTGCAAGGAAGGAAAACTGAAGATGTTGGTTTCTTTGGTTGGACCAAAATGTTTTCTACATTTAATGCATATTGGGATAAATTTGGTGTTTTGGAATATTAAAACGGGCACTTGCACATGTTTTTAGAGGGTGGTAGTCTATGTTAGGAAACATTAATATGTGGCACTAATTGGTGTTGTAAATACCAACTGATCTTGTTTTTAGAGTAAGGCGAACAGTTCCTCCTCTATCTGATTCTCCGCAGGTTTGACTTTTGTTAGCTTTGCTAGCAAAGCCTTTCTTTAAAAGAATTGCATCTGTCATTCCTCCAAACATACTAGGCAACTTGAATAGAATGCTGATGGGTAAATTTCCTCTTTGGTTGACACTTTTTCTACAGAGCCTAATTTAACCAGCTCATTTAAAGCTTTGATCCGTTTGCAGCATTTCCTTGTGGTGTCAGCGGTGCTGTTAGCCTCATGTCTGCTTGGTTGACAGCTGCATTGTTCTTTTGTAACAACCTTCTTTCCCTGATGGTCTTTGTTTAAACAAAAGGTTTCATCTGGACTGTAGCCAACACATGCCAGCTGCTTTTCTCATGTCACTTAGCTTCTCCACAAACATGCAGACTTTGTGAGCGCATCAGAGTTTCAAACCTTGACACAAATGTTTCACAGCGCTAGTTGGACATTTTCTCTGTCTTACTACTTTAAATCGGGCTTTTACATAAACCGATTCTTTGTTTTTCTTTTTGCATACAGCATGTATTTATGCTTGCACAAATCCTGCAAATTAGAAACAGCAGTACATTATTCTCTTGTTACTTTCTTACAATATAGTTGATTAATATGAAATGTGTGTGCATGCTTCTGTTGTCAGAAGATGTTTGATGGGAGTTTTTGGAGTTTAGAGGTGATCAGGAGGCTTTTTTAGACATGCTCCAGCACTGATGCTCTGCTGCTTTGATCTGTGAGGGTGTTTGTCTTCATTCTGCGAAGCTCATGTGTTTTCCCTGCTGCCCTGTAAAGTCACTGTAGATGGTTTCTATGATGAAATTCTCAGACAGACATGAATTCAACTGAGGAAAGAAGATTAGGAACCTTTCAGATCACAGATTTTTGTTTTTTAATGAAAAGTGTATATTTATGTTTTTATACCAAGACGTCTTCTCTCTGGTTGTTTTAATTTATCTCTGTTTTGTTGAATCTTTCTGAGACTAAACCCCCCTCATCAGATTTTGATCTTTCAAAATTAATATTATACTCTATAATTTATAATATACTTTCTGTTTTTTCTTCTAGGATATTTCTTCCCAGATATTTGACCACTGTTCTGATCAAAGTTAATTCATTTTTAGTGTCATTTTCCCATTGGGACACCCATTGTTTCCCCTGTTTGACTGACATTAAGTCAGACAATCAGCATAATGCTGTCACCATCGTGCTTGACAGTATGTGCAGTGTACATAGGTTTGAAAACTTGACCTTGATTCCTCCAAACAATTTTTACATTGCTGTTGTAAAACATCTCAATCTCTGCAAATTTTGACCTTAAAACATTTCTCCATAAGGTAATTAGCTTTCCATGAAGACAGATGTAAATTTCAGATGCTTTGAAGGTTTCAACTTTAAAGAAAGAAAGGAGAGAAGAAAGACATTTCAGTTTATGATAGGCTTGACCTTAACTGTTTCCAGAATATTCCTCAGAATCCCAAGAAGTTTTATTTGGTTAGACATTTCAGACTTTTACGTAACTGATTCTCTCGAAGGACAATGACCCAAAACACACATCGTAGTTGGTATTGGAAAGGATGAAGAAGGCTCACATTAATATTTGGTGTGATGCTGAGCCCAACTGTTTTGAAAATTTATAGACTTTGCTTAAAAGCTTGGTTAAGGAAACATCATCCTTATATAAGCTCCACTGATTATGTCCCACTGAGTGGTAAATATCCTGCCACACCCTTGCTCACAGATACTTGTGTTTTCTTTGCAGTTTATTAAAGAACACATTACCAAAATTAGTAGAACTGAATGTATGTTTGTGGGTGAGTGCAGATTAGAAAGAAAAAATAAATCATTGAGAGTCTTATTTTAGACACTCTTGTTGTGAGACTCTGTACACTTCCTTATGGAAATGCAATCTAAAATTGTTGTATTTCTCCAGTGATTAATAAATGACCTGTCTCTCCTAATTTCTAAGTCCCAGTTGGAAGTACGGGGCGTCTAAATGGCATCTTGCTGTCAGTCAGTCACATGTGTGAAATTTCCAATGGATGAGCCTTGATAAAATGAGACTCACCTTGAGCCTTTTATAAGGACTCCTTGTGACAGGCGCACGGTGTGCAAGATGAAAGACCAAGACGTGCCCATGTGGAGGCAGTACGACATGTTCTCACTTCACAAATACGATGCTGAACTACTTTTGGCAGTTATGGCCATCAAACCTGGGCACATAGTGTTCATAGATAATATCTGTAAAAATATTGTGTTGCTGATCAGTGACTTTTCCATTTCTGATTTTTCTTCTGTATGTAAGTGATTTCTTTATATGTTGGCTTACTGCCTCCTGGAGCTGCAGCTCCTATTATGGAGCCAAAAGCACCAAACTGCAATGCAAAATCTGATTTCAAGTAAATAAATTGGTTGCTAAACAAAAAATCTGTGGCGCCATGGGAAGATCAAACCCCTAAAGAAAAATATGGAATAAAAACGAGGGGGCGACACTAGCTGCATGCAAGGATGTAATATGGCAAGGATAAAATCATTAAATCCACAATGACATTGACAATTAGAGGCCTATAAGAAAACAAATAAACCAGAAACATGACAAGGCAAAGAGAGATACGGTTTCCACCAACAGCTGCGTCAACAATAGCCAGGTCAGCACCCATGTCCCCTGGCAGGAGGAATCACTGTGTGGGACTGGGAGAAAGAAACAGATGCTTACATGCACACAAATAGGATGGAAATGTTCAGCCCAATACACACTGAGCTGGTAGGACTGCAGAGAGTGACAAGTTACAGCAGGCAAGAGGCAGCTTCAGACTCCTGCTGGCTGTCAGCTCCCATTTTAACTTAGTGGAAGTTAATGAGAGTGGGTCAAAGATAGTGAGTGGTTACAGGTAGAGGCTGAGTCTAGATAATATAGCTTTAAGGTAGTTTAATTTGACAGGTACAGTCTTTTCAGCAGCAAAAAAAATGTCTCCCACATTTGTTGGCAGTTCCAGTCGCCCTGCAGTGACAGAACAGCAGGAAGTACAGCGAGAAAAGTTGGCTTGTCAGATGCATTAACTCATATCAGATGAACAAAATATAATGAGATTCTTAGCCCAAATTTTTGTCTGACTTAAAAAAATGACATTTCCAGATTTGATTTTAACTCTGTTAAAATACTTAATTTAGTTTAACATTGACATCATGTACTGTATATGAATTATCAGGCTGAATCGTGTCATGACAACAAGAAGAGGAGAATTTTCTCGGTTGTGAAAGCAGACCTGTCCAACAGAGGGGCTTAATCACCCAAAGGTTGACATTAATTTCTATGATCATACAGATCACAGCAATTCACATTTACTCTAATAACTCACAGGTCATAAACTACACAATCTGCAGAGTAAGTCACCATCAACACAATAAAGAGGGAAATCATTGTTACAAATCAAAATTAGATTTGATCTGTTTCTCATTAATAAAAAATAAACAATCCAGAAATGTATGTCTTAAAAGTGAAATACATAGGGAAAAGTATATTCTTTGCAATGTCATTCACTGATCAACTAAAATCAATAAGAAAGTCACAAATGTGTAGGCAATGAAAAAATGATTAAATGTTCAATTGTTAGATATTTATGTGCAGTTTTGCACCCTAACCCCTAACAAATATAAAAATTACATTTTATACAGGTACAATTCTCTTGTTAATTTTAAGATATATGTTAAACTATTTATTGCACAACTTCAATTCAGTGAAACTTTATTTATGCAAAGGGACAAAAACTAACTTTTCTCTCTTATAGGCGGAATAAATGCAGATGAAGAACAAATCAACCCTCTTTTAAGCAAGTCCACTATTGAAATGTATAAACAATGTCATTTTTGTTATGATGATGCCTATGGCAATAGTTTTGTTCAAGAGTAAACAGATGTATTGCTAACTTGATTTTTCTTTTGTCTTTTTTGGAAGAATGATTGTTGATCTATTCACACATTATTATGAATTATTCTAAATAGATCTCAGTTTACTCTAGATCAGCTGATTCTTGCACATGATAAGGTAGACTCATTCTGCAGCATTTGGATGTTAAAGTTGCAGCAGATAGTTTGTACAGATCATTTTGAAATCCTAATCCAAGCTTCTTCCACTTTCATTTTTAATGAATACATTGACATGGTTAAAAAATGAGCTGGAATACGTTCATCCATTTTCTACACTTTCCTATTCAGGGTCACAGGTTAACCTGGAATCAGAAATCCATAAATATTTTATATCTAACAAACTGGTGTCTTTAAATCTCTTAGGGGAATCCATGCCATAATAATTATACCCATAATGACTGACAGAATTTACATGGCCATGACACGTATGTTTTTTGTTTTACCAATATTAGTAATGTTTAAGTGTTCTCTCACCATTCCAGGTTCCTTTTTGTGTCTAACTGCACCGTGAAGCAGTGATCTGTGTTTTATTCTGTCAAAAGCAGTCAAATTTACATAAAAATCCCCCAAAGTGAGGAAGACATCAAATGCCATGAAAGAACTGCAGCTGCAGCCCCACTTTTACTTTTTAATGCTCTCTTTGCTGCTGAAAGCTGAGGCCTCCAGAAGGTCACAACGTAAGCTGGCTTCCGCTTGACGATGGAATATTGTATAAATCTGTTTCTGCGGGACGCGGTGCTGGCACTGTTTCAAAGTGTGTGGGCTCTGGAAAAGACACGATGTCAGGAGTGTTCTCTAAGCAGCTCAGGGGAGCACTAGATAAAAAATGAGGCAATTCTCAGGAGCTCCACTATTTCACTCAGTAAACTTTTCACTGCAAATGGAAATTATGTGCATCTCATTTCAATTTCATAAATGTGCAAATATGATGTCTCTGTCTCTGTCATTAGCCTCAGTTATGGTATTACCACAAAATAACATGAGGTAATACATAGTTTTAAATGGAAATTTTTAGATTATATGCGAGTGTGTCCAGATCTGCTTAGTTAAAGCACTCAAGCAGCTAATTGGACGCCTCTTTGAAGGTTTTCCAGTCAGATACTACAGAATTTAAATAAATTGGTTTCTTGAACAGCTCACTGTCCTCCTACTTCCTCCACAGTTAATATATCTCAACCCAGAAGAGCAGCTTTGGGATGCACATCAACATTATGCATATACTGGTGATAAATGTGCAGCAAAATTACGATTTTGTCATTAGAGACATAAATGTCTGAATGTTTCTGGGACCTTTTTGAATCTATGTCACAAAAATAAAAGTAGGTCTAAGGGACTAGGTGAATGCACAAGGTGTACCTAAATAAGTGGCCAAGAAATAAATATTAATTTCATTTCCTTGTTTACTAAAAAAAAAACTGGATGGAAAATGGATAAGAAATCAGAAGAAGCTTTTGTTAAAGTTGGAGTTAATGATAGCAGACACACAATCAGACGTTTTTATGTCTATTTGCTTCCCTGTGAGCTTGTTCCTGCTTATCTTCAGCAAACACTTAGTAACTGGTTGCTGTGGGAGCCGTTCCTTCTGATTAAAGCTGCGTTTCCATCAACGCCCCTCATTTTGTTTCTGGCCGTTTCCAAGATCATTAGAACGCAGAACAGCAGATCCAAAGTCTGCGCTGGTATTTCCACTAAAGGTCAGTGGATATATGATATGTTTTATAACAGGAGGAAGATGAAATGGGAACAAAGCTGCCGTAGGTGATGAATGGGCTTGTTTTGCAGGATCAATCTGGTCAAAGAAATCTGCAATGAGCTAAGTGGGACAGATTGGCACAGAGCGTTTGTTGGATTCTAAGGTGCTGCGCTTTAGGAAGAACATCTGGAAAACTTTATTCTTCTGAAAGACTGATCAAATCATGCAACACTGTTCTTAAGAATAGCTGATTCATCTGCTTGAGCTTAAAATAGTTGACAAATTAAAACTATTGTGAAAAGAGAAGTTGTTCTGGTTTTAGTGAACTTGTTTGGAAGTTGAAATGACGTTTTCAGGATGCAGGGACATTTCTCAGCTGAGACAGAGCATGAAACGAATATCAACCATGCACACAGCTACACTGGAGGTCAAGTCCATTAATTAACCCCACATTCATGCTTTTGCACCGTGAGAGGAAACTAGAGTATCCAGAAAGAAAATAAAAATAAATAAAATAGTCATCTGAAACACAATAGCTACCATAAACCAAGAAATCCAAACACATATTACTTTCTGCAATTTAGTTTAAATCTGTTCTTGCTTTATTGAATGTCAATTGTTTCTTGATTGGCTTTAAGGATTAAACCACACTGGGAAATGCTTTACAACTGATCACATCTAGATTTCAAATTTTACTCCCAAAAAATTACAAACAATTCAAGAAATAAATGTTTATGAAATTATTCAGCAATATTCCATTTTATTATTCACTCACCTTGTTCTTATATCCAGTTACGACAGAATTTCATTTTCCCAAAAATCTTAATCAATAAATTTATAATAATGTTAAATAATTGGACTGGACCAAAAACAACTAATCCTCCTGCCCCTCCATAAGTGAGCATCTACATTCATGGACATAAATTTTAAGTCATAAGCAGGAGAAGTTAATATAAAATATTTTAGTTTTAGAAATCAATGATGTGTTGTTGTATCAGCCTTTCATACCACTCAGGTTCTGGTTCCAGTCTGCTCTCCATCCCCAGAACCAAACATGGAGAAACAGCATTCAGGTTCTATGGTCCTTTAATCTGGAACAAATTTCTAGAAAACTGGAAGTTTTTCGGTGAGAAGCTGAAATACTGAATACCTTTAAATCCATCAAAACACAAATCTAAGAAAATGCCTTTGCTTAGATCAGCCTTTGGTTAACAATAACTAGAACATAGATTCAATCTAGTCTTCAGTATGTTGCATTATACTGAGAATATACTGTCTTTTTTGTTTGTTTGTTTTCACTGTTTAAAATCACACTAAAAGTGTCGTACAAATAAATTTGTATACATATTCTTTTGAATAAATTAATCTTCAACTTCTCCTTAAAATGACCAAGATGGCAGAAACACGGAGGCAAGTTATTCTACAAGCTTGTGACCACAGCTCTGTCCCCTCCGGTGGTAAAATGTGTTTGTGGAAGCTTTAACAGCTTTTGACTGGAAGACCTCGAACTGTGAGAAAAGGTGCAGCGCTCTGGAAGGTCAGAGATATTAAGCAGGGACCAGACAACTCAGGGCTCTAAAAGTAAAAAAAAAAAAAAAAAGAGAGAAAATACAAACACTGTGTTGTCTCTCCACCAACCTGACGAAAAAACCTGCCCATGAAAAGGTATATATTTTATATAGATTCAACCAAACTTTAGAAGTTTTATTATTTTAAAAAAATCTTAATCTGTTTATGATGGTTTGGAGTTTCTGTTCTGAAAGTTTATTTTTCCTGCATCAGTGAGCAGGTAGCTTTTCTGAGGCTCAGCTTCCAGGTTCATCTAAATCCTTGTAAAACAAAAGCATACTTTGTAGAAAAGTTTAAACACAAAAAACACATTTAGAAGATTAAAGCTGAATCTAAAATGTTAATACTGAGGTTTTGAATGCGTGTGCATTCAGCAAACTGTGTTTTAGTAGAATTTAAATCCTCCACTATGAAGAAGCCTCCTGGAAACAGGTCAGTGAATAAAAGCAGAGGGGGGGAAAGGGAGAAAGACTCAGAGGAAAATGGAATGAGAAATGAGAGAAGTGGAGCTCAATAGGTGATAAAAACTGGGCCGCTGTAAACGAACAGCCGGAAGAACTGCTCAAGGGTGCACAAAAAAACCTTTCACAAGCCAGTCAGCCATTCAGATGCATGACGGGGCTGTTGCTCCAATGCTTTGCTGCATGTGCTTCAGACATAAATGCCTGCATTTCATAATCATGTCATTAGTCAATACAGTTAAAAAAAAAACAGCCGTAGGTCCACATTTAAGAAGTACTTTGAACTGACATTTAAAGCTGCATAAAGGAAATCAATAACGATAACAGAAGCAAGTTAAAACGCAGTCTGCTGATTCTAGTTCTCAGAAAAATGACATTTCCAAGCCTCAACATTTGCATTTATGTGACACAGGTGAACAGTTTCTTCTGTGTGCAGAAAGAACGTTACTAAAATAGACGTTGGCAGCAGTCCCCAGACAGAACGAGACCACATCACGCTGCAGAGGTAGCTTGAGACAAAACAGAGCCAATAAATCATATACACTGCATCTGCAGTTAAAAGTGAAAGTTTACATAAACCAAAAAAAAAAAAAGACATGGACATTTTTTTTCTTAATGACTGAAGCTAAATCAGACCAAAGTTCTCTTGTTTCATGTCTGTTAGAACTATAAAAATCATTTCTATTTGCTAATTACCACAACAATGAAAGAAGAAATATGCAAGGGATTGGTGTACTAATCAGAAGTTTACATACGTTTCCTCTGCATTACTTTGAACTAGATGACTGGGATCAAATGTTTTAAGTATTTCTGTTTCTAAACTAATAAATTCTCTTCCTGTATTTTGTTCTGTATTTGAGCTCCATCCTTTCATTGACTCTGATCTGCTTCTCTGTCCCAGCTGAGGAAAACCTTCATGTCCTACTTAGAGACCAGTGATGCTGAATGACCAAGAAATCTGATGTAGACCAAGGAGCTTTAATACTGCAAGAGAAACTACATGAAAAAGTCCATTGCTGAAAAAAATCTGGTTAAAATATAAAAAAAAGAGAGAAAAAAACATTTTACTCATGAAATCCAGTTTTTACATCGAGGTGACAGGACTGCTCAGCTATGTTTTTGAAACGCTCCCTTCCTTTAGATTTTCAAGGTTAAAATTTGCTTGTTCAACAATTATAGTTGCGACAAATCTGCTCAGGATACAGCATGACAGAAAGGCTGGTGGCTTTAAGCTGCCGCACCAACTGGTGACAGATCAGTTTTACATAAAATGGCCCGAAGTCTCGAGGCGTTTCCTCTTGGTGAGAACGCTGCTGCTGGGGAGGATGAGATATGTAACAGTCACGTTCTGCTAGCTGTGACTGGACTGCTGATGATCACCACCACAGAGACATGTGGAGCGTGTGAATGCAAGTTTGTGTTGCACACTGACTCATTGTTTTACTGATGTACTGGGCTTCTGATTTCCTTCTGTATTACCTATAAATTGCATAAAAACAAAAATATTTTACTTGAACCACATATTTTGTCTTGTATTTCAATAGAAAGACAAGCATAAATGTTTGTTTTCCAAAAAAATAATGAAAAGTTTAAAGCTCCACATCTAGTTTGGCACTGAGCAGTCTTTCATCCCCTCATGTAAAGTTTGGGATGTCAGCCGGGAGCAAATATCAGCTGAATTTGCAGTTAAGTGCCTTTCATTCTTGCTGATATTTAACACAAGCTGGTTTTATTAACCGCTAATTGGTGCAGGTTTAATCTTTGATCAGTAATGGAGCCCCCATGTAAACAGTGGAAGAGCAGTGGAGCAATAATGGTGAAAATGAGGTCATCTAATTGGGACAGCTAAATATATTTAGCAGGGTACACCCTCTCCTTGGGTGGTGATACTCGGTGCAGGAGTCACTGCTGCAACAGATTTAGAAAGCTCAGTGTAATGAGTTCATTGCAACTTTGTGATGACCACAGACTTTGGGTTTATTGCTGACGACGCTATAGTTAATAAAATAAACGACCCAATGGTCAAACAAATGTTCAAATCAAAACAAACAAATGAAACTTGGCTTTATTTGTTCACCGTTCCTCTGCATCGACTCAAGATGCAGAGTCATCATATGGATTTTGACCTGATCACAAAGATGTCGGACTCTTAACGATTTCCAGCCATATTTGTTGGCACTCCTTATAAAGATGCATAAAAGTTGTTAAAATAAATTAAGTTTTTATTGCAGCAACATAATATGACAAAATAGAAGCTTAACTACCTATTCTGAAAGTAGGATTTCAGAATAATCCTACTGTGAATTTCAGCATGTTCATGTTTGGAAATGTTATTACTCTTTCCATACATATAGTTTTTGACATGTAGGACAACACTTTGTCTTTTTCTGAAGCATTTCCCAAATTTTGAAGATAAAGGGATCTGTGAATATTCTGCTTCACACAATCACTTCAACTTCATTCTGTAGCTTCTCCACAAAACGGGTTAGGATTGGAAGACCATGGGAAAATGTAAACTTTGTGGCTGGCGAGCAAATTGATGCATTAATATAATCATTATCGTACTAAAAGAGCATTATATTTTTAGTAATCACTAATCATTAAATTACTTGAAATATCCAGTCATTTCACTTTTACTGGTTAACTTCTCCAGAATCACATTCCATGCTGATGTCATGCACAGACAAACTTCCCATGGCCTTTAAACAGAAAAAGCCCACAGCATCACCGATCTTTCACCGTACTCATTAGGCATAAGGTGATTATCCAGATGTTTATCCTTTGTTATAGGCCAGAGACGCCTGGATTGTGGTTTGCGAAAAAGCTCAGTCTTAGTTTTATAACCAAAAGAACTCTGTCCTAGTCCAAGTCCCAGTAGACTGTAGCACACTTCTGATTCACCTCTGTGATGGGAGGACAGAAAAAAGTTTTTTTCTGGTTTCAATCTCAAAACTTTGCTATTGTAAAGGTCTCATCTAATGACTGCTATTGTTGACCTTTTGACCCCAGAATTTCACTTTTTGCTGTAGTTCTTCAGTACAAGTTAAATGTACTGCAATCAAACGTAAAAAGAAGATAAATGTTTGACCTTATAAAGATCTTGGTACTCTTTAATAGGGGTGCCAATAAATATGAACAGCAGAACATAATCTTACTTATTGCATACATAAGGAGGTTATTTTGTTGTAGTTGTTTGTTTTGTTCTAGATGACACTGGAAGGTACATTTAAAAAAAGATAAAATAAATATGAAGCATATTTGTTATTTTATGTGAATTCACATAATTTGGTTTGCTTTTTTTTAAATGCATGAAAAAATAACAATATATAGCTACAATATTGTATTTGTATTTTGATGGGAGTACAAATTAATTTATCACATTTTCCCTAAACAATTGGATTTCTTTTATCTTTAAAGTAGAAACATGGACTGAAAAACAGCCTCTTTGTTGCAATTAACAGACCCAGGAGAGTGGAGGAATAGTCTTTTTTTCAGCAGTTTGCTCTTGGTGCCTAATTAGGGTGACCTCTTCAGCAGGAGAAACAAAGCAAGTCTCTTATTTGTTCTCTGTTTGGAGTGAGATTTCTAAGAATTAATATTGAGTTTCAGTGAAAAGCAGTCAGATGTAACAGAGGCTTAATGGCTTTTCTACAGTCGTCACTGTTCCCAGGATTTACTGTTTGTGCTTGGCTTTTCTTCTTTAATTAAAAGTTTTTGAATTTGTCATTGACAAAGTGTACATAGAAGTCTTTGACATTCTACTTTAGACTCAGTCAGACCCAGAAAGACCACCAGAACCCTTACTGCATGCAGACATTGATTATGAATGTGAAATACTATATTTGGTAATAAAGTGAAATGTTGTCAGAGTTTGCTCTGGCATAAGCTGCAGTGTAGTCGTGGGGATATCCAGTCTCTAAGCATGAGCTTAGAGAGTTTTAATCCTGGGCAAAGCCAGGAAGCAAACCAGCAAAAGTGTCATCAGAGAAAGTTCTGGCAATATCGATGGACAGCAATGTCATGGCAACACCATCTTTTTGCACATTCTAGTAATTAGTAAAACTTTGTTTGGAGTAAACTCAACCAAATCAGTCGAGCTAGAACAAAGTTAGAGCTTACTGCAGGCTTTTCACCTTAAAAACCAGACATAAAATTTAATCAGCTGCACATTCAGCCTAAAATGTAAGAATAAAACTGCTTGACTAAAGACAATTTGAGAAAAATACAATAGTGCTAAGAGACATCATCCGTTTTCTATACCTGCTTTTAACTCTTGAAGGGTCACAGTCGGTTCACCACAGCACATTGCTACCTCACCTGAACTAAAAGATCACTTCCAGTTTCTTAAAACATTCATCCTTGACAAGAAATTTGAAAACTTAAGCCTTCATGTCAATTACTTTGTCTGTTTTTGTTGCCAGCAGTTTTCTCTGCACTATTGTTAGAGGAAAATACTCATTAGATTGATTACCCAGCAAGACACACGTCTACATCAATAACACTAACTTATTCCAGATTTGATCAATATGCATTTACAGGCAGCATACCAATTTACTGGGCAGAGTGCGACGTTGAAGAAGCAGCACTCTCTGGATTACTCAGAAGATCAGTTTATTCTTAACATGAGTTTACATGAGCTATTTATTGTCTTTGGATGAGAAATTACAGTGGCCAGAAAAGTTATACTGTGGCTTTTATTTTGGTAGGTCACCAGAATGACAGTCTGGTAATAATGACATGATAAAGCAAGACAGAATAAATAATGGGTTGGTGCACTAAACGTCCTTACAAGAAAGAGAGCACAGTTTCATTGTCTTCAGAGATGTGCTAAAGACTATGTTTAACACACTTTGGCACATTTAGTGGTGAAAAGGTTATAATTAACTAGATTACTGTTAAAAGAAATCTTGAGTCAGATGATTTTGGTTTTGTGAAGAAAAAGGTTAAAATGTATCCATTAATCAGCTGAAGATGTCCCTTAATATTTCACTTTTATGTGTAGTAATCATATTAAAGGCCTTGGATTTATTATGTAAATCATTTTGAGTTACAGCAGGAATTAAATTGATCAGTTTGCTTAAAAATGCACAAAAAAGGAAAACATTTCTCTGAGTTTGGCTCAGAAGCTCAAATAAGCACCACAACAGTTTAAGATTTAAATAACTTTAATCACAATCCAAGCTTTAAATCTGACCATGTGTTTTTTTTTTGTTTTGTTTTGTTTTTTTTCCAGTTTGTTCACAGTTCTCAAGAGGAGTCTACGCCATCTTTGGATTTTATGATAAGAAGTCCGTCAACACCATCACGTCGTTTTGTGGCACGCTACATGTGTCCTTCATAACGCCCAGCTTCCCTCTGGACGGAAACCAGCAGTTCGTCATCCAGATGCGGCCTGATATCAAGGGGCCCCTCCTCAGCCTGATAGAGTACTACAAGTGGGACAAGTTCGCCTATCTGTATGACAGCGATCGAGGTGAGGCCCAAACAAGAACTCTTAAAGAACAATTTGAGGGATTTATTTCAGCATTGTTTTCAGTTTAAGGCTCAAACCAGTTGAATTTAATATGGCAGCATACCAATTTACTGGGCAGAGTGCGACGTTGAAGAAGCAGCACTCTCTGGATTACTCAGAAGATCCAGAGTTCATCCATCATTTCTGGATGAACTTTTATTTCATCCAGAAATAAAAGTTCTGGATGAACTGGTTCCAGCTGCAATTATCATATTCACAGAGTTCAGCTGCTGAACAAAACACTTAAAAATCCAACTAACACTTTAAGGGTGAAGCTAAAGGGCATGTTGGATCGTGATAATCAGCTTGTCAAGTGTAGTCAGCTACAGCAGGTCATGTGTTTTAGGGTGTTTTTATGTAACATGGGTGAGGAGGTGCAGACAGTCATGATACCACAGTGGAGATAAAATAACCTGCAGCTCTTTATTTCCATCCCTGCTCCAAACGGTGGCATTTGTTTACATCTCTTATGTTTGTGAAGTGAACGTGCTTTTTCACCACAAAAGCCTGTTTTGATGATAAAATATATTTAAAAAGTGCTCTGACATGTCACTGATAAACTTCTAATAGACAAAGGGCATGTATGTCATCCCACTTCCAGTAAAATAAAACAGAAATAAAAGTATAGATATGCCTGCAGATGTGTGCACACAAAGTTACTCCTTCTTCTGCTAAGTTTCTTTTATTTGGAAACGACCAAATATGTTTCTGTGTTGAAGGGTGAGATTTCCATTGTGAACCCGATGGTGCCATGGGGCAGAATGCTGCTTTTATTATCACAAGGCTGTCGATAACAGTCTCTGAGTGTCAGGCAATAGCACTAACAAAAAGCTTTGCTACGTAACAAACCACAACTCAGCTGTTTAAGAATCCACAATAGTTTTCCTGTGCTATTTGAAACTGAGGAAGGAATTTCACAAACAATGCAATCTCCCTCATAAATTTAATTTGTTTGGAACTACTGTTTGCTTTACTTTAAACTGCTTCACAAGATTCATGAAGCAGACTGAGCTAAAAGCCTGCAAACCAGAAAATCTTACTTAATATATAACGGTGGATTTATTTGTGTAATATTCCTCTTTGTTTGTCCCCTCTCTGGTCCGTTCGCTCACCCTCACAGGAAATCTGTTTGAGTCCTTATACCTCTGGATGTGAAGCATCTGTTACCCAGTCCAAATCAGCATGCTTGAATATTACCTGTGGTGTCCCACAAGGCTCAGTTCTGGGCCCAAGCTGTTTATCATGTGTATTAATGACTTGAGTAGCATTTATTGATGTCACAGGAATAACTGAACATGCTATTTTCAGGTCTCTCTGAAGATCTGTGTGTGTCTCGGACAAGTCTGTCGAATATTCTTTCAAATCCTTTTGTCAGAAAATCATTTGAGAGGCTCTTGGCTTTGGTTTGGTGAAATTATCGTTCCTCTTCTTCATTTGAGTTTTCAGTGGCATTCACTGGAACGTTTAGGTGTTTAGAAAATCGGCAGTAACCGTTATCATTAGCATGCTTTTTAAAATAATTCTTAGAAGTTTCTTTTCTTAACTTTTCACTGTAAACCTTTTTGTGGATTATTAATATTAAACCGGCTGATATTAATTTGCATTTGGCAGCATTGGTGCTTTCAAAATACTGCCTGATGTCAGCTGGTTTCTTGGCTTTCTTTACATCTTTACACATATTTTTTACCTTCAAATTAATGTGTGAACTACTTTGCGTTTGTATGTGTGATTTACTTGGGTTGTTGCTGACAGTCTGATGTGAATTATATCCCAGCAGCTTGCATTTACAGAAAGTGGTAGATTAAAACAGTTATACGTTTAATATTCAAACAAAAACAACAACAAAAATCTATATTTATGAATGAAACTACTGCCGTCAGCAGCAGGTGTACCTGAGGTTACTGACCTGAATAAGATCATAGATTGAATTTCTAAAATAGATGAAAAGAAATGTACCTTCAAACTAATATCCAGAGTTATCTGATATATAAATCAAATTTGACACTGTTCTTTGATCCTTTTCATCAGAGGTTCATTTCTATTTCACACTGATTGTGTCAAAATCTGAAAGTAAGATTAGATTTCTTTGAACACTCTTTGAAAGGTTTAACAGACAGAGCAGGCTTTTGTATTCTGAGAAGACTGAACCTTTTTTAAACCCACTAGGAATAAGACGTAATACAAAGAAGACAAGGGAATACAAAAAGCGAATGGGTACGAAAGCTGCCCATAATAACCTGTAATAAAGATGACAGAAAAATTGCTTCTAGTAAGTTATCTCACTTTACTGCGTCATGCAACTCATTTTCTGCTGCCATCTACTAATTCTTCTGCAGAAAAATGCATTCTTCTCCAGTAAAGAGTGACTAGCCTGTAATAAAAAGCGAAACTCATTTGCATACATAGTGTCATTTTTTGACAGTGCTACTGTGATAAGAAGCATTGAATAAAGACTTAATTTATGTTCTGTTCTTGTGGAGAACATTACGTTTTAGTTTCTTTATGCTTTTCTTTTTCGGTTTTCCCAGGTTTTGTGCTTACTACAAAGATGAAAGTGGTTATTTTTAGTTTTATAGAAAAATGTTTCAGGATTGTTTTTGAAAAAATGCATATCTTACAATAACAACATCAGCAAGGGCTGTAAGTTTGTAAACCTGAGTTTGCACATGCTTCCAATTCAGAAATATGACACAAAGACAAATCAGTTCTGAAAAGCACTTCATGCACCATTCAGGCCACTTTTAAATGGCTCCATAACTGTTCTCTAACGACCTGGGATCAATATCAGCAATGATTTAACACAGAAACCAGTTGGTGATTGGAATATTCATGCATCGATATGGTTCTCCTTTATGTTAGTAACTGTAGACGGAGATGTTGTATTGAATTTAACGCTATAATCATTATTATATAAAGGCTTCTTTTATGGCATTCCTTTCTTTGTAGTGAATTGATTAATTAGAGAGTGAATCCGGAATAAAGCACAACAGTTCAGCTGTGTGAAGCAAATAGTGAAATCTCTGTCTGGATTACACCAGAGCTGATGTCAGACACATCTGCACTGCACAGCTTCTCATAATGGAAATCAATTGTTTGTAATCATACACACATGCCTCCTTTTTCCTGATACAACTCTGCAAGTTTTAATGTTTGGAGTGTATTTGTACCAACAACTATATAAGAATTTTACAATCTGAACCAATGAATGCTCTTTATCTCCATATAAATCAATTAAGCAGATGTATCCTTCCAGTGTTTTACAATGTGCAGCCTCACATGTTGATTTAAAAACAGTGTTGTGACATAACTCCCAGGGTTTACAGGAAATCATGTTTGGATCAGAGGCTGGAATACTGATCACTTTTTAGATTCCCTTCATTTTGTGCTCCAACTTTCTCCCTTAAACACATCTAAAAGACTTCTAATGTTTCAGCATATTTTTAAATGTTTGCATGTGATTATGCATAAGCACTCATTATACAGGAAACTGTCAAATAATAGCATTAATTTTGGCCCCTTTATTGTGTATAATATTCACCTAGTGAATATTTTGATGGGACTTTAACACAAGAATTAAAAATAGATATTAGATTGCAAGGGTAACTTCTGAAATGAATATCACAAAAATACAGAGGGAACAATAAATATTCTAGTTTAAAATGCATGTAAAAGTTTTTATGAAACTAAATATTAAAATAAAAAATGTTCAAAATTCACAGAGCCAATATTTCTTACAAAACAAAGTCGATGTCATGCAATAATAATAATAATAATTGTCTAAAAATCCTGAGTGGATTATTACAATTATAAAGAAAAAGTTTTATCATCTTGGCACTTTTGTTTGTAGAGTAGGTATAACTATGACCTAGAACTATGGCAAAATGCTTTGTGAATCCTTTGCACAAATAAAGCAACAAATTCAGCAAAACCTGAACAGAAATGAGGGCGATGGCCCTGCTTCCTGAATTCCCTCCTCAGTAGCTTAAGGTAACTTTAGGAAAATCAGCTCTTACAAGTTGTATTGCTACATGTGCAGACTGAATGGAGTTCACTGAGCTGCAGACAGATTAGGAGGGATCAGCTTACAATCTTTATCATTTACATCACTTAAATTCTCCCACTGAGCCGTATCGCCTTACAGACTTTGAGTTCCCTTTATTGAACATAGTAAAGCCCTTTTGTTTCCTAACCTGTGCTTGTTGTCTAGTCTCTCTGGTACTTTTCCTCCTCTGTTCTCATTGAGTGTCTTCCCTGGCAGCCTACCTTCCACTTAACAGAGGATCACACTCAGATTCTCTCTAAAATCAGAGGAACAAGCAGTTTTAGATCGTCCCCAAGCTGATGCTAGCAATGACCTGATCTCCCTAATGTACGTCCAAGGAAGCACTAAGGAGCCTGTTGTGCATATTTCATCATTGCATGGCTGTCTAATTAGGTCAGTGTGATCCTCTCATTCCCATGGCAACCAAAGTGTAGCGAGAGCGGAGGAGAGAGAACGACAGAGAGAGATTGTATGCGCCTGAGCCGGCTGCTAAATGAAGTGAGCGTGTCTGTGTGTGGGTGTTTCTCAAGAAAAAAGTGAGGAGGCATTGGAGTTACTAAAGGTCATGATGAATTTGATTAGCACTTTCCAACTAATGGGTGAACTAAATCATTTTTGCTTTTGGGGTTTATTTCTGAATTTCTTCAACTCCCAAACGACCATATATGGAGGTAACCTCGTCTGCAAAAACATTCCAGTAAACTGGTGGAAAAATTAAGAGTTGGGTAAATTCACAATTCAGTTTCATTGCTGGGACTGCAATGTTCTCTTAATGAATTGATGGTTTTTACTGCTAGTGAGTGAAGTTGCAGTTTGTTCTTGTTCCCAGGTCATTAAATAGTGCTGCTTTGTAAAAGCTGGAAGAGCAAAAGAATGCACAAGATGTCACTATGCATATGAGTTTACTTGCTTTACTTTTTGATATAGAAAAAAACATGGCTTTATCAAAATGGGATTTTGTTGTTTTTATCAATACATCAACTGCTAATTTGGGGATGGATTATATTATGACTCTAAATATTAACATTGCAAAATAATATTTGGTAAAATATTTTAACAGGCTGGATTTTAATAATGCCCAGTTTGATGGCAAGATTTTTGCCATGCAAACTGGGCATTATCAGATGTTATCAGATGTTTTAAAGCTGCCCCGATTCCTGCGATGCGTGATGTTTTGTCAGATGTCTTCAGTGATCGGGTCTGTTTGGACGGCCGTTGAAATAGAGGTGGATTGTCTCAGCTCATTTTGTGGTGATCTCCACAGATCAATGTAACCTACTGAAATGTTGCTTCTTCCCAGTCAGACATGTTTGTTTACTCTGAACTCACATTTGGTTTTGAGAAGTTTTGCTAGGTTTTCCGTCTGACGTCTGAATGTTTTAAAGTGAAATTGGTTCTGATGTTGCTCGACTCCTCATACAGAGGTGTAACAGGAGAGGGTTGACTGTAACCCTCAATGATACATCAGTCCTTTCAAAAATCACACAGCAGGAGTTTGAAGTTGACCAGCTTCTGGTTTGAAGTGTTTTTATGAAACTGGCTGGAGTTTTATCAGATGTCTTCAGCCATTTCTTTGAGTTACAAAGAGTTTCATTCATTAAATCAAAGGATTATAACTTGAAATATTGTTTTTACCTCAACTGAATGAGGGGAAAACAATTCAGGGAGAGCTTGGAGTTATAAAGGAGTGACGCTTGTCTTCGAGGTTTTTTTTATACAAGTAACTCAAATATTTCATTTATGCAAAATACTGTACAGGCATTGTGGGGGAATATGCAACAAAGACATTTCAGTTTTTCTGTAAATAATGTTTATGATGCTCTGTGAAGGACTGGTGAGCTGTCCAGGGTGCACTTCACCTCTCAGTCACGCTCACATTTATCTAAAATTACAGTCCAGCTTTAATGTGGTGTTAAACCTTTTCTAATATCTTGTTTTTATTATTTTTTCCTGTAACTCATTCTGAACTGTAATTACCACATTTTTTAAGCTTTAATAAAACAGTCAAATTTAACTACACCATGATGACCTCATGGTAAACATGATGTACCACCCTCTTAGATAAAACTGCAAGCCTCCGTTTTCCTCACCAGTGCCATGCTTTTATGGCTGTATCGCATGAAATTGATTACATCTGTATTTCACCTCAGCATGGCGAGTTGGAGTGAAACGGCCAAGCCTTTTATCAAACCACTCTCTAACTGCTCTCTGTTGGCCAGCAATCAATATCAGCAAAGATTTACCAAGGAAACTAGTTGTTGATAGGAATATATGGTCATGGATTCTGTTCAGAGAATGTATACTGAAACTAAGTTTTTTTTATTATTTTGATTATACATATATCACTAAACAGTTATTTTTTATGTTACATTAATGAAATTCCTCTTTTCTATTGAAATGATTATGTGGATCAGAAATAAAGTGGTTTCCTTTTTTAAGAAGTCTCTGAGGTGAAATCACAGGGAATGAGTTGATCCTCTGGGATTCATTTAGCATACATTACACAATCAAATAAACTGTTAAGCAACTAATTTCAAAGCAAATAAAGCCACAGCACACTGCCATATCAGACATCAGCAGTACTGATGTAGTTGAGTGCATTGTTTGCTGCAGCCATTTTCCTCCCACATGTTTTTCAGGTACATGGCAGAGCAACTGTGACTCATCATACAGAGACATTTACATAAGTTAGGAAGTGACTGTAAAACATCAACAGCCAGTTTATTCAGTATTTATGTAAATCTTAATGTTACATTTCACATAAAGATAAAAAGGGTGTATCTCTATATATTTTTTTAAGAAATTCTTGTTGTTGATGGTTGTAGTTAATGATGCATAATGTTTATTATCTGACTCTCTGTGTGATAAAATGTACAAGAAAAGTTCCAGAAGAGTCGCTATGTTGTGAAAGAGATGTTGCACTTCAAATGCTGAACTCAGACATCAATGCATAACACATCCATAAGAAAAACAGAAGGAACCATTTCAAAATCTCTAGCTCAAAGCTGAGTTCATACTGTGAATAATTAGTCATTTGTCCAGTGAGGAGTAGGACCTGAGTAGAAATGTGTCTGACTGCAGGAGATAGAATCCCATAGGGGGTTTTAAAAGTGATGAACCAAGTCTCTCCATATATATTTGCCATTGTGTGCAAATCCACTTGTGACAAATACTGTAATGCAAAACACTGAAGCATTCAGGATACTGTGTTGGTTCTGATCAGCATTGTTTCTGACTTTGTTTCATGCAGTGATGATGTTTGTGAACCTCTATATCTCTGTCTGCACTTTATTTTGTCAGTTGCCCTAAAAAGTCACTTCAGTCTGGAGTGGTGGACAGAAGGGAAATTAAAATCCTCAGAATGCAGCTGCAGTCAGATGTTCTCTCCTTCATCTCCTGTATTTGGGTGATGTTGTGGACCCAGATGATACCGAACGTGGTTCTGTGGAATCCAACTGCAGTGGCCACCGTTCAACCCGAGGAGGGCAGCACTGAGACGGCTTTAGGCAAAATATTTCAGAACTAAACATATTCACACAAACATGTTAAAATTTGTACAAACATATAAAGATAGAACACTTACAAGTCAATTTAGACAGTTTACCTGAAAAAAATTTATTTGGGCCTGGTTACTTTAAGGTTAAATATCATGTTCTTTATTTCAGGTTAGATCTTTTTGGTGGAAAATAATATGTTCATAATATCCAGTACTTACCTTTGGATGGTTGTTTAATGTTTCTGTCACAGCCTGAAGTTTATTAAATAATTCTCTGTTAATTCTGTCTCCAGGCCTGACAACTCTGCAGGTTGTTCTGGACATCGCAGCAATAAAGGAGTGGCATGTGACGGCCATCAATGTGGGAAACCTCAAAGATGAGAAGAAGGACGAAGCTTACCGCTCACTCTTCCAAGATCTGGAGAGCAAGAAAGAGAGGAGAGTGATCCTGGACTGCGAACAGGACAAAGTGAAGGACATCATGGAGCAGGTGCTCCAGGCTGTGCAGTTTTCTAAATGTGCTCTGTGGACAGACAAGTGTGAGCAATAGGTTTGAACAGCGTGTGGTATAATCATGAATTGTGTAGCGATTCTTATTTATGAGTCCGCTACAGAAACTTTTGCATGCTGGTTCTTTGCTGCTTGCTGTTTAAGTGAATTTCGACCTTCATTTAATTAAAATATTCCATTAATGTGGAAATGGATGCAATAATTAAAACAAGTAGGGAAAAAACTTGAAAGCAAGAAACAATAACAACTCAATTATAGCAGAATTACCCAGTAGACCAGTAATTGCATTCAGTTATAATAAACCCATTCATAAAAACAATTCCTGATGAACTAGAACCTTCCACTGATTTAAATTTGAACCAGAATAATTATACTGATTGCATGTTTAGTCTGTAAACAAGACTTCAATTAAAGGTGATACAAATGAAGATGAACAAGGTGTTTTTTATTTAAATTTTTACTCATTATAGAAGGATATTGATGAACATTAGCGGTTAGAAACATGAATTTAGCAAATCACTGCTAAGTGTCTGCAGCCAGTCGCCTCTTCAGAGAATCTGTTCTGGCAAAAATTTTGGATGTTATTTTCTAGTCTCTAAGTTGCAGTTTTCCCTCTTTTCACTGATTCATCAATCCGTGATTTTTTTAGTCTTTTGCTTGTGTTCAATAATTTTCCTTTTGTTATTTCCCATTATTAGACATAGCTTAACTTCTGAAGCTACTTGTTTTGACTTCTTTCTATGTATGGATTAGTTTGGTTATTACAACACCTGATGAAAATTTATTGTCAATTAAACCTTTAGAAATAGTTTTACAATTAAAAATGGTGATGTGTTCAATACTTATTTTACCCGCTGTACATCAGTGTCTAGAAATATTTGTTTTTCTTTCCTGTAGGTATGTAGTGTTTTATATTTGATATGATTTACATCTGCTTTTTGTGAATTAATTGTTTTATGATGAAAATTAGCCAATACAGGAATAATAGTTTCATTATTAAAAAAATAATTTTGTATTTACTGTGTTTAGTCACAACAAATTTTCTCAAATTATCCTTTATAAAGTCATAGTTTCTGTAATAATATGATTTTCTGAATTCTTCTTATGTTTATAATCCTGCAGGTCATCAAAATTGGCCAACATATTAAAGGCTATCACTACATCATTGCTAATCTGGTGAGTTTAAACATGTTTATCCAGTTTGTATAATGTTCCTCTGTCATATTACTGCACAGTTTTCTAAATCAATTTGTTTCCCTACATTTAGACAACAACCCCAGAATAAATTATTTCCATTCTGCTTTCAGGGTTTTGTTGACGGAGACCTTTCCAAAATTCAGTATGGTGGAGCTAACGTGTCAGGCTTCCAGATTGTTGATTTCGAAGAACCTTTGGTCTCAAAGTTTAACCAACGATGGGAAGCACTGGAGGAGAAGGAATATCCAGGAGCAGACAGCAAAATACGGGTGAGCTTAAAGCATTTGACCGTTTTATTTTATCTGATTCCATTTTTCTTTTAAAGGATTCTATTGCAATGTATTTGTTGACATTAATTCTCGTTTTTTTTTTACATTTGAAAATGGAACAAATAAATAATAATGCAAAATTATTGAATAATAAAATAACAAAACAGGATCTAGTAAATGTTGGCACACAGGCCAGCCAAGATAATCTGCAAGTTAAAGTAAATTATAAAGGCTCATTATGAAAAAAATAATAAAATAACATGTTATCTTTTTTCTAATTATGACAATAATACATATTGGAAAGATGATGAGCCAGAGCAGCTTCAGGTTTTGGGATGATGAAACCTTGGGAGGAAAATATTTCTTTTGGTTTAAGTGTTTCATAGTCGCCATCCTGTGTTAATGTATCACAGTTCCAAAAAGAAACTGTCCGATTATTCTGTCAGGAAAAACAAGTTGACTTTGGATTCAAAATGTGGGATCTATATATATATTAGAGCAAAATTCAATAGTTAAATATCAAAGGTAAATGGAGTGGAAATAATCTAGTTTACACAAAAATGATAATGCTGGAAACAAAACTGCAAACTTAACTTTTATCATTTGTCATTTCTCCACTGCTTTGACCAGTTCTGCCCCAGTCTGTCCTGCATGCCTGTCAAGTCTCCCGTTTTGGCCGGGAAGCTGCCGTATTTTACCCCTCTGCCCAACATGCTCCTGTATTTGTATTTTCTTATAAATGTTCCATATAATAGTAACTACATCGTTGATGACCCTGATGGAGACACTCCAAGCTGCAGTAGAACCGTTAACATTGACAATGGAGAAGCGGATGTTGTTAAAATCACATTCTATTTTAGTCTGTATGCTTTGTTGCAAACCAAACCAGTCCAGCACAGAAACACATTTTATTTTATTTATATATCAATGTTCTGCATGGTGACTCAGTTGCACTGTGGTCCTGCATGCATGGCTTCTTTCTCGGTTCTCCAGCTTTCTCCTTCAATTCAGCTTTTGCCAAATGACTAGGATCAATTGTTCTTTCTAAATTACCTGTAGGAGTGAGTGTCTGCATGGCTGAATCTCTGTGTTGTCCTGTGATGGACTGGTGACCTTTCCTGGGTCTCTGGCCTGCTGACTGCAGGAGATGTAGCTCAGAATTAGAATCAGGTTTACTTAGAATTTGTGGGGTGTCTGTTAGTTTAATGTTGGCCTGGGAGTTCTAAATATTTTGTAAAGAAATCTATGATCATGTCCTATTTTGTCCATTTTAGTATACATCAGCGCTGACCTACGATGCTGTTCAGGTGATGACAGAAGCCTTCAGATACCTTCACAAGCAGCGCGTTGACTTCACAAGGAGGGCCAACACAGGGGACTGTCTGGCTAATCCAGCTGTGCCTTGGGCTCAGGGAGTGGAAATTGAGCGAGCGCTGAAACAGGTAACTGTCCTCCTACAGGTTCCTATCATAACTTGAACAAAATTAAAATGTATTCGGAAATGACACCAATCATTTTGGATGCTTTGGATTATATTCTAAATTAATAATTTACATTTGCAGATCATTTGTTTCCTGTATTCAGTTGATGTTGCCAATTAGCTCTCATACATGCGCCTTCCGATCAGAGTTCAGTTAGTAATAATGACCTTGCATACTTGCACATTTCCGATAAATGGAAAACTAAAGCGTTGCAAGAGCTGTTTAGAATAGTATTTACCGTTTATCAGTCAGATATGTGCAAGCAGGATACTCCAGAATATACACCCAAATGTCAGCTATAAATGACATCCTCTTGCAATTTTTGTTGAAAATTGCTGACTCATTGACTGGAAATCACTGACTCAGTACTTCAATACATACAAGCACTGCCTGCAGCTGTGACCATATTGTTAAGAAGGAAGTACGCTCTCTGTCAGTTTGATGGTTATTTACATAAACCATCTGGACTTATTTACATCTAACTTCAACTGTGTGTCAAACCCGATATTTACAAAATGTGTAGAACTTTAGAATCTGAAGAGAGTTCTACCTTCCTTACACATGTCCATGAACTGAGACCTTCATAAGAAGTTTGTATATAAAACCAAAAACCAGTGAATTTTAGTTTTGAGGTGCACCAAAAATTTGCTTTTTTGATTCACAACAGAGTTGCACATTTACAGCTTCACAAATAACCCAGACTTACTAATCAAATGAACCAGACAGAGTTCGATTAAGCAAGGCTGGTGTGAATGCACAGCTGTATTCACACCAGTTGTATTGAACGGTTGTGTTCAATACATGAACACAACTGTTCATGTATTGTGCTAGCAAAGGAAGGTCAAAGGTTTTTTTCTCAGCATTCCAATATTTATCTTGGTGATGAATCCTTTACATTTTAATGTGTCAGTTATGTACACCAACTCTTAAACTAATCAGTTGATTAGTGTGAATACATCCAGCAGTGGTCACACACTGATGCAGGAATCAACCTTCCGTCAGAAGAGTCTTTTCTAAATGCTCTGCCCATTTCCGAATGGGCAGAGCATGACAGAGAGAGAGAATCCCAACAAGAGGCATAGTATTATTCATCTCATGCTCTGTGATGCCAAAATGCATTCACAACAAGGCTCACCAGTTAAACTGGTGAGGACCTGTTGCCGTGGTAACAGGAGCTCTCCCTTACAAAATGCACCCAAAAAAGCTGAAATTATTCCAAATACAAAGAGATTGATCAAAGACTGAGGTTTTTAGCTTGCATTATTCATGTGTGTTTACTGAGAATAATGCTTTGTTTTTGTATTTGCTTGAAATACAAAAACAAAGCATTCTGCTGAAAAATTTATATAAAATAAGTTTGATAGATAAAGTAGTGCCAATATGTCTTCTTTTCTCTGACATGTTTTCCATGTTGTGGCATTAATAACATACCAAACTCTGTGCAGATTCAAAAGAAAACAGATTAATCGAATAACACGGAGAACAAAAGTCATCTGAAGATTCATTTACTGTCTAAATGGGGATAAATGCTCGAAGGGCATATTACTGAAATCTGATCTTTCAATTAAAATATTCATCTAATCTTCACTTTACCTACTTGTGATGTACTTTTTCCACTATTATTTTCAAAACTCCTCTTAATGTCAGTGACATCTTTAGAGTATATTTTTAAAATGATATTTCTCTTCCTCATTATTGATCAGGTATTTTTCTTTGTCAGCCCTTTTCCTCTTCAGAGAAGCAGGACCTGGCCCAGCATTTCTGTGTAGCCATGACACCTTGCTGAAGCTGTTGCTCCCAATAATCCCATGTTATATTTCTATCGGTGATAAACAATGTCTTTTTCTTAGATACAGCCACTGAAGACTTGTGACTACTTATGTACTTTGCAAACCTTTTCTGTGCCGCAAATAATCAACTACATATAAATTCAGCATATTTACTTTAGAAAGGTTTGCTTAGTTGGTAAAACTACCAGCAGGCATCATACAGCAAACCGCTCATGTGTGCTGCTAGCGTATCTAAGTTTTCCTCTTTGCATAAAAAAAAAAAAACACTTGCAAGGTTAATTATAAAATATTTCTGACTGTTTCTTGGATTAAAATATGATGAAAATCAGGTTTTTAAAGTGTTATCAAGCGATAAAGACAGGAATGACAAATATCGCCATCCATTTGAGATGTTAAACAGAAGAGACACGAACCTGCTTCATTATGTCTTTTTATAAATTGTTCCATCTAACCATCATGAACAATAACTCTGGATTGGCAAGCTCAAATGAAAGTCTTTCCCATCTTTAACATGGACATTTAAAATGATTTTGAAGTTGGACACATATTTAAAAGCAGCTAAAGATGTAAAAGAACAAACATGTTTTCCTTTGTGTCCCCCAGGTGAACGTGGACGGACTTTCTGGAAACATCCAGTTTGATCAACATGGCAAGAGACTCAATTACACAGTGGGTGTGATGGAATTAACGGATAATGGTCCTGTGAAGGTAAGTGTCTAAAATTTCCTCATAGCAAGATTCAAAGGTTTACAAAAACTGCTCCTAATAGTTGCCTGTGTTATGGTTTTATTTTTCTGTTTTTATTTGTTTGTTTTTTTTTGCATGGTGTGATCAAACTGAATATGCATCCAATGAATGCATAAAGCCAAACAAAAATCTATCTTATGAAATGTCAGATTTTTGTGTGCATTTTTTTTACTCTTAATATTGTGAATATTTTTTGTATGATGTAACAAAAAATACTTTTATTTGATTGAAAAGATCAATAAAAACTTATTTTCGCTATAACGTTTGCGATTATTGGCATGGTAATTCCCTGATGTGTACTTTTCTCTAAATCTGCAATGTCATTGTAGCTCATAAATATTCTGCTTTTTTCTCCCTGTAGATTGGATTCTGGAATGAAAACAACAAAATGGTTGTGACCAAAAAAGATATATCCAGCAACGACACAATCGGGGGAAACAAAACAGTTGTTGTCACCACCATTTTGGTAATTTTTAGCATGATTTCATTTTATTTAAATTGTTTTGGCATCATCTGTTTACATTTTCTATGTCAATGCAAAAGTAAAACATCATTAAATGACTGACACCAAAAAACAATGAAAGTGACCTTAAAATAACAAAGAACACAAATTAGGAAAGAAATATGTTGAAATTTGAGCATAGAGACATGAAAAAGGTAAAGACAACTGACCGTAAGTATGACAACAATTTATCAGTTATGAATGTTGCATTCATAACTGATAGACTTTGACAAATGTTTTACAATGCGTTTACAAGTGATGCTGCAGAGGAGCATTTAATTGGTGCCATGAGGCCAGCTGATGAACATTTAATCTGGGGAAAATACTATGTTTGAAGCCATTTCCCTCATTGTAATTCAGCTCTGTTCTCCTCCTTCAGGAAGCTCCGTATGTTATGCTGAAAAAGAACGCCGACCAGTTTGTGGACAACGAACGCTACGAGGGTTACTGTGTTGATCTGGCTGCAGAGATAGCCAAACACTGCGGCTTCAAGTATGAGCTGAGAATCGTGGGTGATGGAAAGTACGGAGCCAGAGATGCAGAAACCAAAATCTGGAATGGAATGGTTGGAGAGTTGGTGTATGGAGTAAGTTATACATCTTGACTGCATGGCCTTAATAAGTGTTAGTAGATACCTTGTGACATGCATTTTACTACTTCACCCCATCCCTATAAAAATGGTTATATTCAAATAATATTTGAAGGTGTGTGTTTTTAAAAGTTAGTGGTTTTCAGCAAGATTTCAAAAAGGTTTCAAGGCCATGATAACATTCACTGAAGATGAATCTTTTTGCTGTTTTATTCTTCTGGTTTGACAGAAAGCAGATATCGCAGTGGCGCCTTTGACCATAACATTGGTGCGAGAGGAAGTGATTGACTTTTCTAAGCCTTTTATGTCTCTGGGAATCTCCATCATGATCAAGAAGCCTCAGAAATCCAAACCCGGAGTGTTTTCTTTCTTGGACCCGCTGGCCTATGAGATCTGGATGTGCATCGTTTTTGCCTACATCGGCGTCAGCGTGGTGCTGTTTCTCGTCAGCCGCTTCAGCCCCTATGAGTGGCACACTGAGGAGTACGAGGACGGCCAGATCCAGACCAATGAGTCGACTAACGAGTTTGGCATATTTAACAGCCTGTGGTTCTCACTTGGAGCCTTCATGAGACAAGGATGTGACATCTCTCCCAGGTAGGTTAACAAATAATCAGCCTGCTAATTGCTGAACACAAGAATGAACTGGAATTAAACTATACATTTACATTTGCTTTCTAACTTTTTCTCATTGTTTTTTTTTCTCATAAGTCTTTTCCTCTTTCTGCTTTGACTAATATTGCTAACGTTTTACTGCAAAACATTACAAATTTTGCAGTAAGTGTGCAGTAAGTGTGTAATGTGATTGTAATGTGATTGAAATCTCCAACATTTTATCAATGTTGATACTTTACAATGTCCAGCAGAAAAACAATCATAATAATTTAGTTTGGTAATTATCTACAGGAAAAGACCTCTACATTTCATGCCAACTTTTGATTCAGTTAAAATAAGTTTCTATCAGTATTGATAAAATTGAACTAGAGCTTTTTTGGCCTCAGCGGTATTCTGTGTCCCAACAATATGCTTCTGTTGGCAGATCCTCAACAATAGTTTAATTATCTTAGTGCTTTCTCAGAGTTTAAGGCTTTTAAGTAAAGCCCACAGACTAAAACTTTATCAATGCCAGAGGTTATTTTTACTATTTTTCTTACATCTGCTAAACAAAACAAAAACAAAAAACACTAATACATAAACTTAATTTATAAAATGCACACTAAATTTATTTATAGTTTTATAGGACAGAATACATCATATTTTTTCAGCCTGTTCTTTATTGGATGACATAAGTTAACTTGCTAAAATTAGCTGGTTAATTAATTGGTAATCTGCTTGGCTGTTCAGCCTGTAGCTTGTTCCATTGCAGATATGCCACTTAGAGGTTACCAATTGGATTTTTAAAACACCATTTGCTCATAAGGACAATGCATGGAAGTCTTTATTTTTGTGCTTTTTGCAACAGAAACCCATTTTTCTTTCTTATCATCAGGTCTTCTGTTAGGTACCTTCCTGTCATTGTAAGGCAACAGGTGGGGGAAGGGAAGGGTTTGAGTCTCCACTTCTAAAAATACTGAAAAGTTATTTTCTGCTCATTAGTGGCTTAAAGCTTATTTCTGTAAATCAAACATTGCTTGCTGGCAGGTACTAATCATATAAATTCATACCTAAAACATAAAAATAAATTGATTAATCATCCTTACAACAACATTTCCATACCAAATCAAAATTGTTATGCAAGTATTTTGTATTTTGCAATAAAAACAGAAATAAAATTACTGACCCATTCACATGGAGAAGTGGATTTTCAAAATGTTTCAAAGAACACTGGCAACCCGATGGCTCCGACTGGTTTTCAGATTAAATATATGTGACACCTTACATAGCTTGATCCAGTTTGATAGTTATTTTGTGTGCATAGTCAGTGCCGGCCCAGATTCGTTCTTTTCCCGATGCATAAAAAAACGTCCCACTCATCAATTAAAATGTAAAACTTAGAACAATTGCGGCATTAGCAAATGCATCACTTCTGTGTTTTAGCAGCCAAAGTAATGACTCACATATTGTACAAATAAATGGTCTTTTATATCTGCTGAGTGTGAGAACCCTGTGGGTAAAAGCTCTTATCATGTGCCATGATTTCTAACCTAGCAGCTGAAGAAAAACAAACACAATCAAGATGCATTTCTGTTCACAGCCCAGTTCAAGGGAAAATTTACAATAAGTGTAGAGTTTGTGTAACAGAGTCAATGTTTCTAAAGAAATTGTTTAGTTTACTGCTTTTACTGGAAATAGTTCGGTTTGAATTTGAGCATAGATGAACTGAAAGCCAGTGAGAGTTGAGACCAGTGCTGAGCAGTGAGGTCAGAGCTCCAGAGATGAATCAGCTGATGAGTTGACATAACCTTTACATCACACTCTGATGATGTGAAAGGTGTCAACATGACTCCAAATCAATGTTGCCTGTTTCCCAACAATTGTGTTGCCGAATTAGAACATGTAGTTCAACTGCTTAAACTTTTGAACTTTGGTCATGTTTTATTTCTCACAAGTGTCACATTTACAAGAGAGAGAAACTTTTTATTGCCGCTTAGATTGTTGTCTTGCTTAAACTTTAGGGGGGAAATGCTAAATTGTACATGACTTGTTATTGATTAAAAAATATTTTATAAAAATCTTGACAGAAGGTTGAAGGTCAAGTAGCTTAATGTCAATAAACTGAAGCAGAAGAAGATCTTGCTGATAGTGATTGTTGGAGGATAAATCCTTTTGTTTATTTTTGTTTTCTTTCCCGCCGTAGATCCCTGTCTGGGCGTATTGTTGGTGGCGTCTGGTGGTTCTTTACTCTAATCATCATCTCCTCCTACACGGCTAACCTGGCTGCCTTTCTGACTGTGGAGAGAATGGTTTCTCCCATTGAAAGTGCGGAGGATCTGGCCAAACAGACGGAGATAGCATATGGAACTCTGGACTCTGGCTCCACTAAAGAGTTTTTCAGGGTAGGAGATTCTCAGCTTTTTCCTTTGTCTGTTGCCATGGAAACCACTACTTTCAGCCGTTTCCTCTCATTCAAGTCTGTAAAGGCAGTAAACACCTCAAATGTTTGTTCATACAGCGCATTGAATAAGTACTGTCCCTCTTACAGATTTCTGATGGTTCTGCTCTTTTGTTTTACTGAAATGTTATTAATGATGAGTTACATAAATACTAAAGGCAACTTTTAAATTATGCTAATTACATTTCTGAAGGAAAATGGACAACAACAAAAAAAAAAAAGAAAAAAGAAAAACATTTCCATTCATTAAAAAGTAACTATCTTCTAGTAAAATCCCAGACTGACTGATTAATCACACTTTTTTGGTCAGTTTCACTTGCTGTACCAAAATGTCTTTAATTCTAAACTACCAAATCAAGACCTTTGATGATGATATGAAGTATCCATGTCTAATTTTAAATGAAAGGGAGAAGAGCATGTCATTGTGATGCAGTAAATTGCATTACATTGTGCAACAGGCCAATCAAAGCTCACTGTACTCTGTAAGTGACACCCTGATTGGATTTTAGCGGTGTGTCCTCCCTCTGTAGCAGACTTGCCC
>NW_006799978.1:1947057-1972057 GCF_000485575.1 Poecilia formosa | reverse complement strand
CTAAGCCTGAGCAACGTGGCTGGGGTCTTCTACATTCTGGTCGGCGGACTCGGTTTGGCCATGCTGGTGGCCTTGATTGAGTTCTGTTACAAGTCCCGAGCCGAGGCGAAACGAATGAAGGTGGCAAAGAATGCACAGAATATTAATCCAACTTCCTCGCAGAATTCACAGAATTTTGCAACTTATAAGGAAGGTTACAACGTATATGGGATCGAAAGTGTAAAAATTTAGGGGGTAGGGATCGAGGTTTTCATAAATTCCCCCCAAATGCACGCTTTTTTGGCTCCATCCGTTCCATCCTTCAGTGTTAGTGAGTGAAGAGGTTGGCCAACGGATCGTATGTACTGGTGATTTATGATTTTAATGAGAGAAAGCGATACTCCCCCTTTTTTACAAGCATAAAAATTGTGTTTGTTAATTTATGTTCTCTACCTCTTTGAAACCATTTTCATGTATGACTGTTGATGGCCATGCTTGTTAATACCTCTGTCCTAGTAACGTACTTCAACAATAATGCTTGCAATGACCATGCAGAAACCTTTGCATGATCATTTGCATCTTGCATTGTGTTAATCACAGACCTCACGTTAAGTTCTCATCTACATTCTCATATTTATGTATCTATAATCTCTTAAGCATTTTGATGTGGTCAGACGCATCCGTCTAACATGTTGCTTTCTTGTTTGTGTATGGATCCGTGTGTGTGTGCGTGTGTGTGATGATTGGGCTGGCTTGTGTCTGGATGTGCATGTGGCTTCTGTGCTTTTGTAGGTGACCTTTGGGGATGCCATGAGGAATAAAGCGAGACTTTCCGTTACAGGGAGTACTGGGGAGAATGGTCGGGTGATGACTCCAGAGTTTCCCAAAGCTGTCCACGCTGTCCCGTATGCGAGACCTGACATGGGACTAAACGTCAGCCTGACAGATCTATCCTGATCACTGAGAAACTCCTGAGTGCCTTACAATGGTTTTAATAGAGTGATTTTTTTTTTTTCCTTTCGTCCCTCGTTTCTGTTTTGGCACCTTTTTTTTTGTTTGTCTTGTGAAAAAGTAAAGGTATGAGAGAGATTTCTCTTTCTCCACACGAAGACTTTTACTGTTGCTCTCTATCTACATTTTCCATAAAATAGCTTCCCTTAAAGGGTGGAATTTTACTCGAAATATAAACAGTTGGCTTTTGTTTTCTAGACTTGTGGTGTCATGCTTTCCTACCTGCTTGAACTGGACTGAGAAAGAAGCAAGGGCTTGATTCACGGCTGCAGTTTCTCCTGGGTGTCAGCGATTCAGTCAGCCCCGCTGTATTTGTGTGCCTGAATAGTGCAAGTGCGCGCGAGTGTGTGTGTGTGTGTGCGTGTGTGTGTGTGAGAGAGAGGGGTCAATTTATTGATTACAACTGTTTCTGTAGCCCCCACCGCCAAACTGGATTTTCAAGCACACTTGTTATCACCTCCATTAAGATGTGAAATGGATTTTTTTTTTTTGTAAGAAAATTTGCAGAGAAAAAATGTACAAAAAAATATTTTTATGTATTTTCACATAAAATAGAATAGCTTTTAAATAAACTTGCGTACATACTGGTTGGATATGAACGACTTAACATGAGAGTTCAGATAAAAAGTACTAAACAGCTTCTAGTTCCATATTTTGAAAGCCAAAAACATTACATAAGAGAGTGAGATCTTAAAGTCATGTAATTAATTCTTAATAAAAACTTTCCTGTATATTTTATTCCTTAACATTAGGTGTTGATATGATCTATATGTCAATGCTTGACATTTGGAAATAATCCTTCTTAGCTTTTTATTGTTGGAGTTGTTGCAGCAATTTTCTTTTGTTCTTTTGTCTCTGTTGGCTTCAGTGCTTTTGCTGTTTGTAATTTTTCTGACGAGGACCAGAGTTACCGCTCTGTTTTCAAGAAGAAACATAATCTGTTTACATGTCATGAATGGAAAACAATGAACAGGATGATACGGTATTATAGTATTACATTCTGAAGACATGAAGAGGAGGCATCCACTTTCATATGGCTTAGGTGAAGGTCCAAAATGCCAAATAAGTAAGAGTGCCAAATTCTAGTGCCAGTAGGTATAACTATAGTCTTACTATAATAAATAACTGTCATCTCAGTGAATGTAAATGACTCTGATACATTCTGTAACTTTTGTATCTAGGTGTACAGTTGGTGGCAATGACAGTGCTAATAACAATAACCTTTTTGCTTTGTTTTTCCATCTCCATATTTTTTGCATTGATCTGACAATAAAGTAGCACCGGTTGCATGTTGTTGCCACATTATACTACATACTTTTATTTCATTAATGCCATTTGTTTTCATTTTATTGTTGAGACTGTGAGGTTACCTATTTGAAATTGGAAATATAATGTAAGACATATACATATATAAATATAGATATACACACAATATATATACGTAAATCATATATTTTATATAAAAAGTTAAAATATTTAAAAGCTGTATCCCGTTTCAAAAGCTACTTTGCTTCCATTAAATACTAAATTTATTTGTCAGCATTCTGAAAATGCTTTTAAACTGTTTTCACTTCTGTTTTGCACTATTTTTTTTTTAAATTAGCAGATTTGTCTTCAATTCCCTGTCAAAACTCAACCTAAGCTGTATTATTTTCAAGGTTTCTTCAAATCAACATTAGAAACAAACCATAGTTGCTATTCAGTTCCATTACATATTCAGGCTTAACACTGACATTTTGTATATGGAATGTGTGCTAACTTCATTATTTTTTGAAACTATTTCTAAATAAAAGTTGCAGATTTCTTGTTATTCTGTGTATCATTCATTAAGGTTGATATTATTTACCCTGCAGAGTTTTTCAGCAACATGGATCCATGTGTATTCAGTCCGTTAAGCGCTCTGCGATTAGGTCCATCGTCTGCAAACTCTCAGGTTCACGGGACTCATTGTGCGAGAGGCAGGACACACCTGGCACAATTTGCTCACAAATGAGTCATTTTAGAAAACGTCTTTGAAGATTAATCATCTTTGGGGAAATACAGATGTACTTAATCAGTGGTTCAATCCAAAAAAATGATGAATATGTTGTATGTCTTTGAACATCAACACCAGAAGACGACATGGCTCCCAAATCATCACTGATTGAAAATTTTACACTTCACCCAAACTCTGGGTCTCATTTCCAACTGGAATATAAAGTTTACTTTCATCTGAACAACCGTCCAGTTTTCTTTTCTCCTAAGTCAAAGTAAGATATGATACTGTCTCTGGTTCAGGAGAAATCTTAAACATCTTCTGAATCAGAAATGTGGTTCTAGACATGGACAACCATTGTCATCGTTGTGGTTCATGTCTTGGTTTGGTGGATGTTGAAGGGCTGATTTCAGATGTTTTGTGAATCTTCGCAATTGCTTTACAATCCGTTAAAGACTGCAGTTATCCCTGTTTCCCACGCAAACTTCTACCACACTTTTTTCTTTCACTAAACTTTCCTTAATGTGCTTGGATGCAGCACTGTGAACACCTAGTTTCCTCAGCATTTACCTGTTGTTTGTAATAACCAGTCTTCTTTTTGATTGTGTAAACTGTGTTATTCTTATGCAATATTCACTTATTATGAATTTTGGGTTTTCATTAGTAGCCAAAATCACGAATGCTGCCATAAACATATTTGAATTCTATTCCTGTATGTGGAGAGAGTCTAAAACCACATGAATTCATCTTTTTGAATTTCAATTCTGCAATAACCTTTTTGATGTACAGCTGCGGATAATCTGAAAAGATATCAAAGATAATTTTACATTAAACAAAGTCGCTGTCATTTGTTTTGTTTTGTAAATTTTAAAATAGAAATCTTTAGAGTGTCACATTTAGTTGATCAAACAAAAGAGAGTAAAGAGAAATTTAATGAAAGGTAGTTTCATTACACCAATAGGGAATTCATTTTAGATTACCCATAAATGAAATAACACAATCCCAGTGTCAAATAAACTGTGGTAGCCATTAGTATATGCAGCAGACCCTACAGTTTTTTGCTTCTGAACATAAAAACAAGCAGGAACAAAAGAAACGCTGTCTCTTGGTTTTCCTTGATGCCGATTCTCACTGCCTGCTGGGCAGGAACCGGCTGCAGGGAAAACATCGCACATCTTTAAAATAAAGATCAGCATGCAGGCTACATGTCAGCCTCTTCAACCAGAGAAACTCATCTGGTTTCATTAGCCAATCTCAAATTACCATACCAGGCAATGATAAAAAAGATTTACACCTTTATGTAAAAGGATCTCATAAAATATTAAAAGCTGGCATTTGTACTTCTGTCTTACATTATTTTGAAGCTGTAAAAATTCTAATTAAGACAGAATTTAAAAAAAAAAAAATATTTTTTAGTGCTTGTTCCTGTCAACCTGTTAGATTGAATCAATTGGTTTATTATAGTTGGTGCATGTTTAGGAGAAAACTTCCAGACTTAAATTTATTTATCTTTAGGTTTAGACATTTGGAGATGGTAAAGATACTTGAGCACTGCGTGGCTTCTTGTGTCAGACAGGCTGGTATTTCAGAAAATGCTGTTGTCACACACAACCATTACTCAGCTTTAAAGAGAACGGTCCAAAAAAGTAATATTTACCATAGAAGATCAGAGTAGAGGGTGTTGGTAGCATCTTGTTGTGGGGAAGCCTTCCTTCAGGAATGAGAGTGAAGCTGGTTACATAAAAAGGAAAACCTATTTCGATTTAGAAACTTATACTAGCCAGATTAAATAAATAATGTTGAGATGACGTTTTAAAGAAAAACTGCATTCAAACTCAAAATCTGCCAACACAAAAAATGCAAGGCAATGATGAAAACACATCCTGGAAAAATGAATACATTTATGTTTTTATTAGCAGACAATACTGTGTTGTCACTAAGCATGTCTTATGCAGAAATGTTAAAGTCTAGAAATGTCCTCGCTTCCCAGGTCGCTTCATCTCTGCTCCAGGTACACATGCTGCTTTAAATGCTTGAGCAGAGGAGCTGCAGCTCACCATCTGGTGCTGAGTTGGATCAGATGGCTTGGCAACTGGTCACATCTGGTCATCAACATTTTTATCTGCATTTTGCCCTAAAGACAAATTTAGAAATTTTTATATTTTTCAACCATTTAATGTTGTTCTTTTAACACCTTTAGGAACATCTAGATTTGCTTGCAAAAAATTGGAGAAATCCTAAGCTTTGTTTTAATTTCCAATGTTTGAAGATATTTTATATTCAAAAGGTTTAGTCTAACTGGAAACGAATAATAAACCGGTAAAATAAAAACCAATAAATCACATATTATGCATGCAATTATGATAAAATAACATGTTTTTTTTCTTATTATAAGCACCGTTCTGCTGCTTAACTTTTTCCAAATAAGGAGTGACATTAATTATTTTTGCTTGAAGGATCTTTTTGCATGTTTTCTATGAAACAAGAAATCTTTAAAGGTTAGGAATGTCTCGTGGATATACTGCAAACAAATTGCTCTTTTATCAGTAAGTCTGGCTCTCTTTGTCATTCAGAGATTTCTCTTGTTCTTATTATAATGAATTATATCACAAATAGTGTGTTGTGCTTTTGTTTAGCTAAGCTGTGACATTTTTTTATTTGTGAAATTGATGTAATTTTTCAGATAAATAGAATAATTTCACCAAATCAACCTCATCATCTGTGTATAGTCAAGTGTTCTCATGGGATATTAGTTCAGCCAATCAGAGCGCAGAGTGATGTGTAAAATTAATCTTCATCCATGAGAACAATCAGACAGCAGGGGGCCGGCTCATTCTCCCTCACTTCCCAAAGCTACATTGCTAATCAGTGATGGTTGTTGTGATTCTATCCTTCACTGGACTGAGGCTAATGATGACAGAAGGTAAACAGAGAATGGCCTGGATCTGCCGCCTCTTATAGATGTCGTCAATAGTGCAGCTGGGACAACGTTTCATCTTCAGGACCGCTCTGGCCTCATTTACTGGATCGGAAAGGTTATTTTTGTTAAGCATGCTAAGTTTAAATAGTTTCAGGAAAACAAAAATAAATCCGTGGCAGTTTTGTGACACACCTTAATTCTCAGTGTTTACATTTCAATCACTTGAAGATTTTTCAGAAGTGCTTGAAAAAAGAAAAGTACTGAGAAAACCTCAACTTTAATAATTAAAATTAATACAATTCTTTGTTTCAACAAGTCATGCATTAACCACATGCTTAGCCCGGCCTTTCCTCAATCAAACCTGTTCCTCATCTACAACCAGTCTGCCATCTTTAACCAACCCATGTCTGCTGTGCATAAAGTGCTGGTCTTTCTCAGATCTTTGTCAGATTTTACACTACCTTTACCTAACACATCATGTTCCTTGAATTAGTTTTGTTAATAAAAACTTGTCTTCATTGAGCTGCCAGAGAAAGATAAACTGTTATTGGAAATTTATCTAAATCAGCCAGGAAATTCTTAAAGAACAGGTACTGGATTTTAAAAATTAGGTTATACAAAAGATTGTAAGGGGTTAATATCTTACCAACAGGAAATAACTTTACTGGCACCCTAAAAGGCAGTTAGAAAACCAATAAAAATAATTTTCACTTCTAATATTGTTTGCTTTTTCTCCTGCTTTATGTATTTATCAGACAAATCCTTTACTAGAAAATCTTTATGTTGCATTCTCAATTTACTGCTTACAGTAGGAAGCTTAATGTCATGATGGTTTTGGCTTTTTGTTCGTTTAGTGAACTTTAAGGGTCTTTTTACTGCTAAGGTGTTCTAAGCAAACTCTTGGTGTAGTTTGTCTGTGCACATGCGAATAAGGAAATTGGACTAGACCATCTGCAAAAACAATTGCACTAAGTCCTTTTTAAGGAGTTGTTAAAGTGGTCCAAGTGTGATCCAACCTGTCCAACAGCATTATGTTAAAAACCTCAGTCGATGGCTGTCCTGAAGCCAAAAACGCATTGCATTGTGGGATGTTGTAAAGCAAACAAACTTCAGAAATCAGCCCAAGTCTACAGTTTTTCAGTAACTTTAAATGCTGGTTAATAATTATATATTTTAGTGAGGTTGAACTCTGATGGTCATATTGATCTTCCACTACCTTGTAGTGAAGAAAAGTTGGTATTATGTTTAACAGTCAATGCAGAATCACCACAACATGCAATATATAATATGTTTTTGACGAAACATTATTTAGCTTTTGTGAATAAACATTGATCCTGTTTTGCTTGTATCGTGATTCTTTTGATTTTAGACTTTGACTGATCTCACATCAGGGTAGAAACTGATGTGGAATTTTATGTAACAGCAATTTTGAGAGTACAACAAAACATGCAATAGATAACAAAATGCCATAATTTTACATGAAAATCAGTTTTTCCAATATGTCGGTGTCTGTTTTAAATAAGTGCCACAAAAGGAATTCTGTCATGTTACCCATTGCCAGGTTTGTTATTAAATGCCATCAGTGTGTAATATATTATCAACATGGTTGGAGTGTACCTCCTAAAATCAATGACATTTCCAATGCTGATGCGACATTTTCAATTAATTTCTGCTCTTTTCAAGCAGATCTAACAATAGGATGGCTCATTAGTGTTTACTCCTTACATTTGTCAGTCGCTCTAGCAGGACGGAAGGCAATTCCTTTACAAGACGTGTTCTAATCACCGCAGTTGGTGAGCCTGAGCGGCTGCCAAAGCAACACATTTCCCAGCCAGCCTAGGTGGTGGGTGGTGTAATATGCTGTAAAACAGTTATCCTCTGGCTGGGTTGTCATGGCAACAGTGTTAGCTGGGTTTCTCATGTTCCAGTACAGCATGTGATCCCTGTAGCTGCATGTTGGTGCAAAAAAAGTGGGGGGAGGGGTTGTTTCTCCATACTTACCACCATTTTAAGTCACCCATGAGAACACAGGAAACAGCCGTCGAGTGTTCAATCAGCGGGGTGACTTTCGGGTGAATTGTACAACCAAACGCAATTCAGGACTGACTGACAGTGAGGCGTGCCTCAATAGAGTCGAGATCTTCTGTGCTGAACAAGGTTAGATAAATCCACGTAGTGACAGATAACAGAGCTGTTTTTGTTGTCGTTCTCCCCTCGCCTCAAGCAGGTCTGCAAGAAGCTTTGAGGCGCCGCTTCTTTTTCAAATGTCACGGATGCACAGTTGCAGCTGGGTGGAAATTCTGTGACATTCAGACTGAAGGAAAGATTTCTGCTTGCTACTGTGGTGACAGGCAAAGCTCTATATGTGTTTCAATCAATATGTGGACCATCAATTTTCTTTGACTAACAAGATAAAAAGCAGTCAGAATCAAACTCCTATCTCATTTCTTGCAGTATATCAGTTGAAAATGTTTTCCTCTCCCATTCAATTAGTTGAATTGTTCATGCTCACTTTAATGCCAGAGCTGACTGAGCAATAAAGTGATGGTTTGTCTGGAATAATACAGTGATGGAAGCAAAGAACAAAGCCATTTTCAATCACTTTCTGGGAGCACTCAGGGTAATGAAACACAGAGACAGATACATCTAAGAACATTTCAAGAAGAACCTGTGAAAAACTTCATGTAGACAATATGGTACTACAAGCAGCATGAACTAAAAAAGATGTTTTTATGACATCTGATAACTTGAAAATTATAGAATAACCAAAACTTGTGTATTAATGCAGCAATTAAAAATTATATAGCAGCAAGAATTTAAATCACTTATTTTTTAGTGGGTAGGAATATTATTTGCTTCAAGTGAGAAACGTAGGATTTCCTGATTCTACTATAGTTCATCAAATAGCATAGCATTTAATAAAATTTTATTTATTGTTTTTTTTTTTTTCAAAAATGAAGTGCTTTGAACGTTCTGTAGAGGCCCAGTCAAAGACTCAACTAAAATCTGACAGTCTGTCAAGAGTTAAAATTTAAGATGATTGCAGAGAGGCCTTGCAGCTGATTGCAAAATATTCTTCATCCGAAATGTCAATGAAGTGCAGAAGACGAAAAATCCCAACAAAGGTTTTCTTATTATTACTGATCAGAGTGTACGTAGTTTTTAAAATGCAGTTTTTTTATTATGATGCAAATAAAAACAGGAACATTATTTCCAGTTTTAATTTTATGAGACCACAGAACATTTGTCCAGAATGAAGGTCTTTGTCCCTGAGTGAATATGCAAACCGTAAAGTGTATTTCTGTGTTAGTTTTTAAGTTATGTTCTTCTTCTTCTTCCTCTCTGAGTCGCCTTTCAGCTGATGGCGATACGGGAATCATCTCTCTGTTAATGTTACCAGCTCTTACCAGCGTGAGTGTTTGTAAGGTTGTTTGTTTTGAGATGTACACTTTTGTTCTGAAACTCATTCACTTCTGGGACTTACAACCCATCTCCTTGATGTACGATGGCCTGACATTACTACATTACTCTCTTAAAAATCCATCCACAAAAGTTTGTGCTTTCCCAATTTAATGTATGTAAACTTCTGAATTTGGAAAAGTAATTTGAAAAAGCTCAGAGCTGTATCTGGTTTGGGGCATCTGGCTACTGTATTCAGCTGATCCCCAACAAACAAAAGAATATTCTCCAAAGAAAAGTCATTAATTCTCTACATTTCCCTCATAACACTGTTACAATGTGTGGTTTAATCCCACCAGCAGCCTTGACTCTAAAATTCATTTTAATATGCTTGCCATGGGCTACATGTCCCAGATTTAGACGTCGTACCGTGATTGCTTCGAGACTTAAGTAATTTACATTTAAATTCCTAAAGTCTTCTTATTGAATAACCAAGACTGCACATTTAGCTACTTAGCTAACATTGTCACCCAAAGTCATCCAGAGTTGGAAAGCTGGGAGAGCAGGGAATGGAACCAATGACCTTCCAGCTCAGGAATGAATTTCTCTACCGCCGTCTGAGCGAGACGCATTCCCACAGGCAAACAGCTGAGCCCTGAACACAACACCATATCGATATACCATCATCCTCAATCACCACACCCAAGAATCTGAAGATAAAAACATCCCAAAATATTAACAAAATCCATTCCTACTTTACAGCATAACGAATAATACAGTGTGTTCTTCACTCATGGTGATATTTTACATATTTCCTGTACTTTTTAAATTTTCCTTTTGTTCAAATGGTAAATAAAATCCTTAAAAGAAGAGTAAACAACAGCCGAAAACATACTCATCTTTTAAATGCGCTCCTAATTTAGCTAAATGTCACCATAACATGATGAGCTATAAATAAGTCATCACTGATGCTTTCAGCTTGGAAAAAAATAATCAGAGCTCTGAAGGGAAACAGGTAAACTACATTTCAGCTCATGTGATGAAAGGAAATATTATGCAGCAGCTGTTTAGGGAGTGGCACAGTGAGCTGCCATCTGTATGAAAATGTCCTAGGCTGTGAAAGGCAAACCTTTAATTTTTCAAATCATTGTTATGAACTGTGCTTTCTATGGCTAAAGCAAGGTGTCTGATTTTAACCAACTCTGCTTACCTGTTAGACATTTTATTATATCTCCATGTAAAACTGAATTTGATCAAATTAAAATAATACCAAAGGTTTGTGACAGAAATCTGAGACGGGAACAAATTGGACCGCCAATTTTCTCAGGTTCAGTTCTCTCCCAGATGCCTCACCTGATCTGTCATAAGAAACATAGATCATCCATCTTCACTGAAAACCACCAAGATTGAGTTTTCAATCACATATCTGTTCGTTCATTTCAGTACTTTAGGTAAATTGCAAGACCAACTGTGCAGATTATATTACAAGAGTCAATGTTGTGATAATGGATAAAAAGCTCCATGTATCAGTGATTCCACATGCACATTTTGAGTGAAGCAAAAAAAATATACTAGTAATAAAAATGTTGAAATAAACACTTTCTGGGGCACATCTAAAACATTTTAGGTAAATGTGAGCACTAGTAATTAACTTTGCACAGCAGTAAGCATGGGCGGTTCTAGACCTGGGTCAACAGGGGCCAGTGCCCCTGTAAAACCTGTCCTGGTCCCTTTTATGGCCTAATAAATCAAATTCCTTCTAATAATATGTGTCGGCACAGAAGCAAGACCGTTTCTTACATTCACAGTTATACATTTAATTTAAAATGAAGGTTTTCACCTTTTAGCTGTAGTGAAACAGGATGTCAGTTTTCATCAGGGGTCCAAAACCTGCAGCTCTGGAGCCGCAAGTGGCTCTTTGGCTCACTTACTATATTAAACAATGAAATATTGCCCTATTTTTATTCTCACTCTTCTCTTCTGTGCCCTCATGAAAAAAAATCACTGCCCATACTGGCCCATACTGGCCCCTTACTGGCCCTTGCTGGCCTCATACTGGCTCCCCTGATAAATTTGGTCTAGAGCTGCCCTGGCAATGAGGTAAAAATATTTTGAATTCTGTTTAGTCAGAGACAGCTGATGCATAATTTCTCTTGAACATTTTTTTTTATTATTAGAAAACTTTTACTTTATTTACTACTACATTTTTCTCTTTGTCCTATTCAACAGTTTTTCAACTATAACATGTGTTTGCCACAGAAACTAAGATAAAAGAAAAATATCAGCAGAAAGTTTGATACTTTCTCCATGGCCAGCAGGGGCCATGGAGAAAGTTTTTACCCTCAAAGCACCTCCTCTGTGGGACAGCCATTGATTTTTCCCTCAGGACAATCAAATTCATTCAGCCCTGAGGTGTTCACAGTCGAGTTTCAGAGCACATAAATGCAGCAGCTTGATTCAGTTCAGATTAACTATCTGGTATCAAATTTGCTACCTGAAAGTCTAAATGAGAAAAATATTTTTAAAAATGTGATCAGGCCTTAGAAGGAGAGCATTTGAGAAATCAATCAAAACAATCTGTAAAAAAAAATAATTAAAAATAATTTTTAAAAATGCATTTAATACTCCAATTAAAAGCATCTGAAAGGCTACAATTTCGTTGACTTTTAATTTTTAATTTAATTGTAAGGAATGTCATGAGCAGCTCACACAGTCATGGTGGAATCAGTTCCACCATGTCTGGGAAAACCCAGGTTGCTTCCAGTGATTTAGAGAGCTGACAGCATATAAACCCAGCCAGGGAGCTTTTCTGGCGTGAACACAGTCAGCGAGGAAGGGCCAGCCCTGCCAGCGTCTTTGAAAATTATCTATGTAGAAGCAGACGCTGTCTCTTGTAAGAAGAGACTATGGTTCTCGTTCCCACTGAGGAAAATTCCTGCCCTGCTTGTTATTCCAGTGTCTTGTTTGTCACTCTGTGAGAACAGTTACTGGTTTTACGGAGCTAAAGGAGGGTTAAGGAAGTATTGAGAGCCTTCTTAATGAGGAAGAATGGGTAATCTTATTCCTACTTTCCTAGGGTGGGGGGGCACAGTGTTGGACATATTTCTTCATATTTGCAACTTGACATAAACACACAGAAACAACAGCGGCTCCAACAGTAGATTTCTTACAGAACTCATCTAAAAACACAAGAAAATGTACATCTGGCAGTTATTGCATAGATTAAAGACATTTTCTAAGCTCAATGCATTTAATGCTTTGGCTTAAAGTATTGATCTAAGGACTGGGTGCTGCTGCTTTGTCATAGATATTGTTCTTGCAGTTCAATGAGCCAGGCAGGTCAGCATTCCCCGCTCCTCTGGATATCTGCAGGATGGACGTATTACCAGTCCACCACTGGTGCCATACTTAATCCATTTATCCAGCCTTCAATTCATCTGCACGGTTTTCTCATTATTTGAATTAATGTTAGGAGTTTGTGCAGACCAGTCAAGTTTTTCCACACCACAACCATTTATCTATGCCTTTATGGATTTTTCTTTGTGCTCTGGTGCTCAGTCATGTTGGATAAAGAAGGAGCCACCCCAGAAAACTTTTCTGTTGGGTTGGAAGAATGATGAAATATTCTAGAATGTCTTGTGATGCAGCATTAGATGTTCTGTTCACTGGACCCCTGGGGCTGAACCTAAATGTTGAAAAACAGGCTCAAGGTGTTTACCCACGTCATAATTTGGCAGGTTTATTTCGACTGGGGACCAAAACTGTAACATTTGTTAAATTTGTTACAGAACAAGGGTTCAACAGATGTGGTGAACCCTTTGAAACATCTGTTCCCGCCCTCGCCTGTGGTGGCGCTGCACCGAGAACCACTGAAAGAAACATCTTGAAAACCTCTGAAGAAGGAACTGAGCGCAATTTCCTTCTTTATGAGAAGGAAACAAAATGAAAAGGCGTCAGCTTAGTGGTTCTAGGATTTCTCTTTTGTCCTTGGTAAAAAAAAAAACAATGAGCCATTTCTCCTGCTAAGGCTAGACACATTTGTTTTACTTGTTTTTACCCAGAATGCCCGGCACTATAGTTCACTTCCTGTTTTTGAAGGGACCTCCTATTCACTAGCATTTACATATGCATTCAAACTGCAACACAGTTGACTTCAACCAAACCGAGATCTGGATTTTTAAATGCACCAGAGTTCACTTTTTTGGTCTGTATCAAAGTTCAATTACACATTCACAAATGAATGAACGTCAATTTAATGAACTAGAGTTCAATTAAAATGGACTCAACAGGGCTGCACCTTCAAAGTACAATCCTATCCGCACTCAACCTCAACATAATCCACCAAGGGTTCTCCTAGAAACGGACAAACTTAGTCTAATCCACATGACAGAGCAGCACAAGTTGTCCTTCCTAAACTCTCCACTGCTCTGCAGTCCAGTGGTGACCACTGCATATGATGCTATTCTATCCCGTGACTGTTTCTGCAGCACTTCAGCATCTCCTGACTCTGCTGTGTCATTTCAGGCAATCCAGCACTTTACCACCAAGTTGCTCTCTTTCTCAAATACTTCCCCTTTCATAATATTAATAGTAGAGAAATTTCACAGGTAGCATTCTATCAAGGTACAACACTCCAATTCATTAAACTCCTAGAGTGCTCCATTAATTCACAAATGTTTATAATAGCAGTGTGCAACTTGTGGCCATGAAAGTGATTTAACAGTAGAATTCAATTATTTAAATGGATGAGTGATTTTTTATTTATTTATTTTTTGTCAGGTTTCTGTATAGGAAACCTGACATTGAAGTAAGATGAGAATAAAGTATTTAGTAAACAGTTTGACTTGAGTCCTCTGCTTTGAAAAACATGTACACATTCATATTCATTCAGTTTGATCCAAGCCCAGCAGTTCTGAATCTCCTTTCTGCACAGGTTTTACTGTAGTAGGTCTAATTTAATATCTAGTGAGCTCAGCCAGAGTGGATTGTAGCTTTTCTGCCTCCATGCTCACTTCTTTCCCCTGACCATTTGCACCTGGAATTTGTCCTGCCAGTCATCAGCTGCTTGGCTTTGTGTACTCAGTGGCTGCAATCTACTCAGACCTGCTGTTGGAGGACTTCCTTGGCAGAAACCTTTTTCTGGAACATTAAACCTGTTTGACCAAACCACAATCTGCCAGCACTGCTTCTTGAACGGGAGATAGTAGTTTAAAGAGGAATTATGAAGGCAAAATAAAACTGAATCCTGTTTTTGGCTAGCATTTCAATTACAGAAAGATATTTATTGTATTGTTTTTGTACTTACATCCAAGACGAAGAGGAGTGGTTAATACCCTACTGCCTCATGCTGTATTTTACATATTTAAGTCGCCATCTATTTAATCATATCCAGCTCTCTCCATTATCGTGCTTCCTGCTGCCAACTCTTGTTGTTGCCCCGGGGAAGCATTGCTTCTCACCTGTCAGAATGAAGTTTTGAGAAAAGGCTGTGATTCAGCTGGATTCACATGCTCGCTCCCCGGGTGAAGGACATGCTTTTTCCGGGTGACTGAAAAACATCTAAATTTGGGGTCAGATCAGGAAAGCAACCATTTCAATTTTCTGTTGATCAGTGCCAAAGATGAGACCTTTAAAAAGTCTACAACAGAGCTAAGTTTGAACTTTTGTAGTTCTGATCTTTTTTTTTGTTTTGTTTTGTTTGTTATTGTGGAAAGTCCGCTAACAACAAAAACATAAAATTTATTCTTTACTCCTAAAATTTTCTTTTTGAAGTTTGTGAATTGTCTGTTTGATCAACCAAACTAGAGTTTGAGAGGCAGGATTTCATTTACAAGGAGGAAAAAGCTATCCAAACCAAGTTGTCGTAAAAGTAATGTACCGGCCTTCGCATCAGTAACGAACATCATGTGTTTTCTGTGATTGGTCATAAGTTTTTTATCTTTTCTGTGGAAGATTCTTGGTTCAGTCTTCTTTCGACAATTGTTTTAATTCATTCCCATTGGAGGATTTTTAAAACATGATCAAGCTCCTTAACATCACAGCAGAGCATCAGTGCAGACTTTGACTAGGCCACTTCAAAATCTTACCTAAGCAACAGTACGTACAGATTAGTTCATCATAAATAAATAACTTAACTTTTTTTAAGAACCTAAACACCCGTACTTGTTTTTGCATGTCTAAAACAAATACAATGCGATAAGTTGTTCTCCTTTAGGGTTCAGTTTCAGTCATGGGTGACAAACAAGCATCCATATATACTGTAAGGTGGTCCAGAAGAACAAACACTGTGTGAGGTTTGAGTCTTACGTGGCCTTCCTCCCACACCGCCCTCTCTATAGCCACAAACATATAAATACACTCAACGTTCCCGACAGGCTGATGGATTTAAGCTGCTATTCTTTTCTATCAGGCTCCTTTAAGGCTTTTCATTCCTGCAGCCTAATTTTGTTTGGCCGCTGATCTATCAGATCTATGCCAGATGTCAGAACCTACTTAACCCAGAGACCTAAGAGCCACTCCAATCATTGATTTGTTTAAAATCAATGCCACAGGAAAACTTCATCCAATCCAAACATGGGGGAGCAGTTCCTGCAAAACTGTGGTTTGATTGTCATTTGACTGATGGCTTTAAAAGGTGGGAGACATAAACAAAGCCTCTTTATAGAGTTTTATGATGAGTTGCCCATGTAGATTATTCAATGCAAAGAAAGAGGGATTCAAGAAAAACTCTGGGAGGAAATGCCGCACCCCAGCTCTGAAGCAGCTGCTGTCTGTTTGCAACCTTAAAGAGCTACACTGTGGAGGAGGACAGATTGTGCCGACAGGTGCTTCTCAGCAGTTTTCTGTTTCTAAATGGAAACCCACGCCAACCCCCACCTGCAGCTTTATTCCTGATATGGCCCAGACCTTCTATTATCTCAGTGTTAAATTAGTCTTCTCTCTCAGACTCTGCTCACAACTTTTTCTTGTAGACAGAAACCATAACTGAAACTGATCTGTGTGATTCCAGAGACTTGTTTTCTACATAACTCCAATAATTTGTGATAAAGCTAAAGATGAAAATATTTTGAGTTGTTTTGTAGGCCAGCTTGCTTGCACTCACCTTTTCAGATCTGAACACAAATTCTATAGAAATGAGATTAGAGCTTTTTATGATGTCTTCTGTGTATAAATGTATTCACCTGCCTTAGATGTCTTACCCTTTTTCTGGCTTTTACAAATCAATATGATCAACATAATTCAGCCCTTTTGACAAAGAGAATGACCAAAAACTTTTATTTCAATGTTTCAATCTGAAGTTTTCAGCTAATGTTACACAGAAATGGTCTGAAGACAACAAGGTGGATGTTTTGGAGTGGCCCAGTCAAAGTCCAGATTTAAATCTGTTAGGGAATATGTTAAAGGGATTGAAAAGGGCTGTTCACAGATGATCCACATGCAATCTGACAGAGTTGGAACAGTTTAGAAGAATATAGGAAAATGATACCATCCATTTTTAGAAATGCTAGGGTAGAACATAGAAAGGGGAGAATGCTTTCTATAGGTAATGTAATGGCTTGAATTCATTTTGGATTTCAAACTTTAAAGAAGAAATTTGGTTCCTTGTTTTTATATATTTTTCTGACAATATTAAAAATATAAGATGTTTTACTTATTGCAAATAGTTGTTAAGTATTAAGTATTAATACAGTAATTGTTTTGCCTTGGATGATTACATGGGACGTCAATATCGCTGTGACAAAGACAAAGAATCAAGTAGATCTAATTAATAAATCTCTGAATGCTTTCTGATGTTCATAAGTAAGCCACTGTTATCCTTATTATTGCTGCTTGGTGTCGTTTTCAGTTGCTGGCTCTTAGTCTGGGAGATTGTCTTGCTCCTCTGTCTGAAGCTGAATGTTTAAGTCTGTCTCAGATATGTCTCTGTTTACAGTCAGAGGCAAGTTTGATGTAGCCTCTACATTCCTGATAAATGCCTATGAAGCTTCAAACTCCAGATCATCACCTGCTGCAGGGAATGACAGATTAAAATAAAGAAAAGCACTGATGACAGGCACATGATGACTTCTTAGAGTTTCTGATATATCAGTTTTAAATATGACCAGTTAAGCTGGACATTATCAAAAATAGTTAATTTTAGTGTTATAACCCAAAAGAATCACATTTATTTTGTAATACAACATGACAACCATTGCAGTTTGACCTACTGATCCAATTAGATCCGTTCTTTGCCCTGGTAGCACAGTTTTCTCTCTGACATGTGACTTTTTAAATATTCAGTGCAGCGCTGCAGAGTGAAGCAGAGCTGGGCTTTCAAACTGATCATTCTGGGAATCAAAATGTCTATTAATTGAACCCAAACAGCCTCAATTTGGACCCACTTGATTACCTGTTGTCACAACTGATGCTTGGTATGCTAAAGAGTGTCTGTTATTTCAATGCAATATCACATAACTCCTGCTGTGATTTCCTTCTTTCTCTGACTCAAAAGCTAGATTTGTTCACGAAGTTCTGGAGCAAGAAAACATGAGTAGCAAATGCATATAGAACAAAAGAATAAGAATGAAAGGTACTCAAATGTACTGCATTTTACTAAACCGGTCAGCAAAACATTCTTGTGGGAATTTGAAAGGTATTTAGCCTCAACCGTTTGGACTAATTGTGTCTGTTATCCAACTATTATTTAGCAATATATCATCACCAGAACAAAGTTCACTTCTTCAAACAACAAGGACACATAACAGCAGTAATTCCCTTCAGCCTTATTCAGTTTGTGACTATTTTTTCCCTTCAGCTCTTCTGTGATCTGACATTACCTCCATAAAAAAAACAGCTGAATGAACAAATATGGCCTCCAGCAGACTGAGCAGCAAGGCGCCTACACAAAATCACAGCTAAATTCATTAGTGCAGACACAAGGATACACATTTATAACTCTGGTTTATGGGACAAATCTCAAGCAGGAATCTTCCACAAGCATTTTTCAATATGGAATCAAAAAATACAAGAAAACTTTATGTAAAACCTCTAATAAATGTTTTTACTTTCCAGTCCGGAATAAGACTAATTGTTTTTCTCCATAAATACTAAATTAAGTAAAGAGAGAAAAATACCAGTGACTGGCATTGGATCATTTCACAGTGAGTAAAACCTTTTGGTGTAGGATACTGCATGCCCCGTCATTCCTTTACTGCCTCTTTGATTACACATGCTGGACAGGTTAAAGGTCAACCCACACCGCTTATGTCTGACTCTTTACACTCCGATCCAATTTTTTCTGTCATACAGCCTCTGACTTGAGGCCCTCTATACGAGTATTCATATGAAAACATGCACCGGAAATCATGGCAACACAAACACATGCCAGTCTGGCTGTTAGCTTAAAGTGGAGAAGATGAAACTATAGAACATGTTTTTTTTACACTGTCAGAAATTCAGAAATGAAAGAGTGCATAGTCTTTCTCAAATGAAAATAAGATTAAATCCCATTGAAATATTACAAAGAAGTTCAATATCTGATCAAGCTCAATCTTTGATACATTATTTCAGACTGGCTTGTTTATTGAATCGATACGAGTTTTTGTTGTTTGAGTGTAATTTCAGTCCACACTCCATTCCAGTTCCACTGCTTTCCAGTTGGTGGCAGTAATGCACACCTAATATACCTAATATAGACATATGTTTTGACATCAACAAAAACCGTAAAAGAAGAAGAAAAAGTAAACCTAAAGACATATTGGCTACTTGAAAAATATTGCTGTTTTGCTCTTTTACTTTTTTCTGTACTTTTGAGCCCCTACCATTGGTAAATACACTGCATTTTTATTTTTGCAATTAAAAGGTTTTAGTTAGTCTTTTCCCCCAAAGCGGATTGGTTTTACTTCCCTACCATGACGTTCCCATAAAATTGCTGTGAAGTTCCGACCATCTTGGTAGAGCAGGGATGGGAACATCAGGTGAAACTGTGACTCTTCCAGTACAATCCTCACTCTGCACCACTCAGGATGTGTCCATGTGGTGACACAGCGCCACTCCAGTGTGTGCCCACAGCTAAAATCAAGAGTGCAGTTCAGAACAAGGTTACACGTTTGTGACTATGTATGATAAGATTAAAACAGGAATCTCCCACAAGCATCCAATTTATAGTCTCCCACTAACAAACTAATGTTGTGTGATGCCACATAAAAACAACTGCACACACGCACACACACACACGCACGCACACGCACACACCCGTCCCTATTATTTTAATCAATCAATCAATCAAATTTTATTTGTATAGCACATTTCAGCAGCAAGGCATTTCAAAGTGCTTTACATAATTAAAATAAAAACAGCATGTGAGAAAGAGTTTTTAAAAAACATAATTAAAACGCAAACAGTGAGAAAGAGAAATAAAAAGCTGTCTCCAACCAAGTCTTAACAGACTTAGGTACAAAAATTAACGGATTGAGAGGAAAGGAAATCGAAAATGAAGCATTATATTTAGGCCTACATAACTGTCCAAGCATTAGACGGCTTTGACTCATTCATGCACTGTGATGTGAAGCTGTGTGCCACAGCAAGACCAGATCACGTCCTGATTTGCAGTACAGCTACTGTGCTGAGGTGGCGCTGTCGCTCACTGAGTGAATCTTTATCACCAAGTCAGTCCATGGACGTTCAACCCAAATGACATGCTGACATCATTTGAACTGAAAAATGAACATATTAGTTACTGAAGTGATTTGCTGCAGTTACTCGTTTAAATGTGTGCATTAATGAACACTACAACATTATCAAACAGTCAGAGATGCAGAATTACTAGCGATGTGCGAGGCCCCATTAACTTCAACGTTTTCTAATCGCTGCCTGTCTGACCAGATTTTTTGTTGGATTGGATCCGGTGTTTCTTGGCATTAAAATAACTATTACCTGTAATATTGTGAACTTAATACTAATAATACAAATTTTTGCTACAAAGTCATTGAAAATGTAGTTCCTTACAAGCAAAGTTAATTTAAACTGTATGCATCCAGTTGATGGAGCTGTTGTCAAATGAAATTGCATAAATATGAACAAAAACCAAAGATTTTTGTGGTCATTTAATCATCTGGTCCACCTTTCCTCACTGTGGGTTTGTCACAGAACTCATAAATACATCAAAACCTGACTTTTATATACACTTTTTTAAAAAGTAATTGATTTTTTGTAAAAAGCATGCTGTTCTGCATAAGCCTTGAAAAGGTCACTGAACTGCATCAAAGTACAAACATCAACTGAAAGGTCAAGTAAAGCAGAGCGACAGGATTTTGGATTAAATCAAAAGAGAAATTATTTTTCATACAGCAACTTCCAGGTCAGAACTCTGTCAGTGTCCACTTAGTAATTAAAGTAAATTTAAAGGAAAACACGCTATTTCATATAAACTGTGTCAAGAAGTCAAGGGGTGTTTGTACCAGTCAGTTTTCAGTAAATCTTAAACTTAAATTTAATATAATCAATATTAATCATGAAGCAAAGCATTTATAGAAGCATATCAGCCCCTTCTCTCAACAGCGCTGGAAATAAACAAATATAAAATGTCTGCAATCACAAAAAGCAAAATAAGTCTTCAGAACAATCAGACAACCCACAATCAAGAGCTAAGATGTATTTTATACTCTGTTTTAAATAATGATGGGGAAAAAGACTCTTTAATTTTTTGATTGCTTATTGATGTTCATTCCTCACGATGCTGAGAAGTAATTGTTTTATTTTAACCTTGTTCTTTTATTATCATTTGCACAGAAGCAATTAAACTGATTACAATTGTCGCCTAAACAACCTTTTGCAAACAACTGCAATAATCACCAAACAATAGAAGTACTTTAATTCAGACTGAAATCTGGACTCAACAGTGAAAAGGGTCTGTGCTTTCTCCTGACTGAGATGAAACGCTGATTTTATAACAATCACTGCAACATGATCAAAATTCACAATGACTTTTGGCTCAGTTGAAAAAGTCTTAGTAAATATGTTCAAAACATAATCATATCAATTAGAGTATTTCTGACTCTAAAGAACATTGATTGTTTTAAACCACCAGGGTAAATATAAGATGCACCTAAAGGTTTGTGAAGATTTTTCCTCATTGATTCATCCTAAAATTCAGTCTTTAGACAGAACTGAAAAGGAAATGCTTACTTCAGCGATATTATTTACATTTGCACGTCTCTCCCTCAGTAATAGATATTTTCTTGTAGTATATTTAGTTTTTGGTTTACTGACTTGAGATGACATTATTGCCTTCAATGAGGTCTCTTTATTTCCACTGGGTTGATCTAAATAATTGCATTCAAAGTGAATCTTGTGTAATGTATACCTGAGGGGCAACTACCCAGACCGTCTTAATGTTTCTGTTTCTGTACTTCCAAATACATGTATTTTGACTTTTATCAAAGAGTTATATTACAGTAACATTTATGTTATTTTGAGCTACCTTACTAGTGTTAAAGTCTTTGTATCTAGACTTTCCTGTTGTATGAATCTGAATCATTTCATTGATCATTGATCATTCATCAGATGTATTTGTGAAATTCTGCTGCATGTCAAAGGAAAAAATCTGCTTAAAAACAGACTTAATTTTTAAACTAGACCATAGAAACAAATTTAAAGAATTTGGAGACAAAGTCTTTTTAAGTTCATTTAAAAATAATTTGTCACAACTGTTTTTTATCCCTTGAGAAACATTTCTAATTAATACGATTGGTATTAAAACAGGAACTGTACATGGATTTTGAAATGCCTTGCTCCTGAAATGTCCTATACAAATAAAATTTGATTTGATTTTGATTTTAATTTCCTCTCTAGATTTTTTTTTCCACAGTTTTCAACAGAAAAGCCTCTAACTACTTTCAGGTGGCCCTCTGCAGCAAGACTTAAAAAAAAAACTCACATCATTCCTGTTTTAGTGTCTTTGCTTTGGGTCATCATTGTAAAGTCCTAACTTTTACTTTTAGTGACCTGAATTTGAAGCGCTCATTCCTGTTTTCTGGAAAAGTTAAAGTCACTTAGCTATAAGTCTCAGATTGTCAAACTAAAACTGTCCCAAGATCTAGATCCAGATGTTGTTGTTTTTACTTTCTCTTGACTCTTAAAATGTAGCTCAAGACATTACTTGTCAAAAAGTATTTTCCTTAAGATCTTTATTTTGTGTTCATGTTCAATATGTTCAGCTTAACGTGATTATATATTGTATGATCTCAATACTCTGTGAACTGTTTTACCTAATGGGAAAGGATGTGCCACATGCTTTGCCTCAGGGCCACATCAACATCTGGAGGGAGGAAGCTGGAATCAAACCCGATTGCAAAGCGACGACTTCCCACTGAGCCACTTTCAAAGTTAGGATTTAAAACAAAGTGTCTATTTGTTCTCTGTTGTGAAATAAAGGCACAACTCTAGTTTCTCAGAGATGAAACTGCCCCATTTTGTTTAACAACTAACTGATCTTGCTTTTTATAACACCCATTAAACAAAGCAGATAACATTGTTACAATAAATGGAAAATTATAACAAACCAAATTCACCATAAGTTTAACTTTTAGCTGGATCTCTAAAAGTCTAATTTTGCAGAGTTTGCACATAGCAGATAACGGTTACAGATCTGAACAAGCTGCGATGCCTTGCTGACTGAAACGAGGTCCCAGCAGCAGAACCGTCAGCTCAGCTGTAACAATGGACACATAATAAAAACATCTTTTTGCTAGGAGTTTTATTTATGAGGTAGGGTTATTCCATTTTCCCCCAAGCTGACATTTCCAGCATACTGCCGTATTAACCCTAACACATGAGGCATTTTACAGTCAGGAATGATCTCGTCATGCAAAATGCAACCGTGAGAACAATGTGTAGGGAACAGAAGCATCAAGAGAAAAGCTTTACTACGGGGAAGTTTGGGAAGCTAGCAGATGTTGTGTGAACACTTGGGAAGCAAACTTAGTGGCTTTTACCAACTGTACTTTCTTTAATCATCCAGTGAATTTGCCTCTACACTAAATTATTCTAAAAGAAGAGGAAATTTTCACTCACAACTCCAATAATATCAAGGCACCTTTTCTGTTCACCAAGCAACAGATTTGATTTTTGGACAAAAATAGATGGATACTGGAATTCAAAATGTATTATCATCATTTTATGTTGAGTAATCTAAATGCTCTGTTCATTTTGGATTTATGAGATCCATAATGAAGACAAAACTGTACAATTCTATATCTGATATGGTTTTAGTTCAGGGATGTTCTTAAATAAATAAATACATAAATACTGTTATGTATTATAATGTCTATGACTTATTACGGCATATCTGCTTTTAGATGTTTAGTAACTTCATTTTAATGTTCCTGAAGCTAATTTAACTTACTCAGGCTTTAAATTTAGGTTATATATTCATGTAGAGAAAACTTGGCAATCAGATATCACTAAAACTCCCAGCTGGCAACTTATATCTCAAGTTATAGGCCAGTTTACCGAGTCCCAGCTCCCTTCCTCCCTCTGGATGGACAGAAGTGTGGTCATTAAAAAAGTATGAGGGACGAAACACCCTCAGGGGCTACAATATGGGACTGAATCAGTCTGATTTCCAGCCTGAGGATTAAAAATAAATTGTGTCTAAAATATTCAGGGGTACGATATTAGTGCAGCTTTGTAGTTTCTTTCCTCCTCTGAGCAGCTCCACGGTCGAGCTGCTTTGCCTGCCTGGGGTTTTGGGTTCATTCAGGCACCGAAACTCCTGTAAAAAGGGAGGAGGGTCCTTCAAATCTGCAAAGAATAGATGGAAAAAGTAACAAGTAGACAGAATAAAAAACTGTGAATGAACAGAAAAGTGGCTAAGCTAGTCAGAGAAAGAGACAGTGACAGAGGAACTAATTTGTTCCTTTTTTGTTGTAAATCATACAATAAATTAGCAAATGTGTGTAATCCTAGAATATTTGCGCTCTGTTATTATTTAGGAATTTTACAAACACCCTCCATCCTATGTGGTAGGAAACTATCCAAGATTGGCTTAAAACCCAAATAACATCAAGTTTCTAAGCCATGAAACTCATTCTGTAAATTCTTACACAAGCATTAAAGTGTTGTTTAAAATTAAGCCTTAAATCAGAAAGTTATATTTACTTTTTTTTGGCAAGTTTATAACTCAGATCCACCAGGTGGTCAGCAGAAGATTGACCACCTGGGTCAGACTGATCAGCACCAACACTTCCTGCCTGAACAAGAGCAAATGCACCAGAACTGACAGAATATCCTGCTTCAGGCGTAGCGCTCAGCATGACAGTCGTCAGTCATGTCTGTACAAACTTGACCGGCCTCGTTCACTGGCCTGTAAACACCTCTGCTGTTCTGGTGTGGGGATTTCTAACCTAAGAAACACAATATCACACATTTAGTAGAGAAGAATTATTAACACATTTTATTTTACAAGAACTCAAGGAAATGGATCACAGTTCATACTGTAACAAAGTTTTTTCTATATTTTACAGTTACTGGGATCAGCTTATGAGATGAAGTCAGTTACCCAGGAACACAGTTAGTTTAGATAAGAAGCTCATGAATTTTAATTAAAGTGAAACATGGAAAGAAACGTATTCCTGTGACCTTTTCTTCATAGAATGAATTGTTTATCTCATAAATCTTGCGTTTAGGAAAATTCATTAGCAAATTCAAATTTAAATTTAAATTTAAATTCAAATTCA
>NW_006799978.1:1940797-1946922 GCF_000485575.1 Poecilia formosa | reverse complement strand
TATCTTTTTTTTTTCAAATTAAGTACTTTTCTTAGTTATTTTTGGTTTCTCATTTCCTTTCCAGAAGTGTGGATGTGTATGACACTGATGTAACTCCAGTCCTTGATTACACATAAAATTTTATAGTTCAGGTTGATGTGAAGTTGTGTAGATACTTTGTGATTATTGACTGTCTTTTTGGGAATCGTTCAGCATTGAAAGAATCATAAGAAGCTCTTTAACAGTAATAAGTGATCTTTGGTAGCTCAGTGTGACAGACACACCAACAGCTCATCCACTGCTCACATCACCAAAAACAACCTATAAAAATAAAAGGGAGTGTCTGGATGTTTTACAGAAAATCATAAAGTGACATCTGTCATCAGTTACTGTTAAGTTTTATAATGATGTGTTTGAAAGGACTAAACCATCTTTTGACACTGTAGAAATGAAACTGGAAGACTAAAAATGATGTTACCTTTTATTCAGATCCCCTGGTTAATCAGCATGGAAATTATGTTAAACATAATCTTCACTTGATAATTTGTATGTGGGCCATGTAAGACATTTATGAAAATTAGATACACATTTGAATGTGTATAAATCACTTCTATAGCACAGGAGAAAAAAACATTTATCTGGTAGGAATTACAAATAGCCATGTACTGTATGAGAAGTTGCAGGTGCAAAGTGTCCTTGGGAAATCATTCTTCTTTTGCAGTTGCAACATTAATTGGAATTTGCATAAACACATAGATTAATCAGCATAAATATACAAGCAGATTAAAAGTACCTTTCGACCACTTGAGGTAACAAATGATTTTACCCCAGCTTTCTGAACACTCACCATCATTAGTTGTCTGAAATTACTTAAAACTTTCAACAATTCAGAGCTTATGGTCCATTATCGACAGCCATGAAACATCTTTGTTGGAGACACAATGTCCCAACAAACTGTGAACAGATTTATCTGCTCAAAACATCAGCAACCCCGAAAAACACACAGTGCATGAAAAGCAATCCCGCTGTGATGTATATTTTATAACCCGTCTCCATTTAACATTAATGCATTGCTTTAGTAAAACTTCACACCTGCTCCAACAGCAGAAACATCGTGTGCTGGAGCTTTCTTCCAGAGCCAGCTCCTCTCCCACTCTGTCCCCGCACAATAAATCATCCACCTTCCCTCCATCTTCACGCACCGCCACCAGCAGCTCCATTCAGACACTTTCCTCAATGGCCGTTAATGTTGCTCCCTTGGCTGCACTCTGCATGCTTTGCTTTTAGTGTCTTCCCGTGTAGACACATTAACATGTGTAATGGAGAAAACTACAATAAGTAACAAAACTACCAGTAATCTACTCAAACAAACTTTTCTTTTCTTTTTTTTTTTATTTCCAAAAAATTGCCCACCGGACATTTTAAATAAAACACAAAAGGTGAATTTACTTTTGCTATATTGGTACTATTCTTGTCTGGGATTTTTTTTTTTTTTTGCACTGGTCCATTATGATGATGATGATGATCTTGTTGTATCAACCTTCAACACCATTCACTTCTTCTGGTTTCAGTCTGCTCTGCATCCCCAGAGTCAGAACCAAACATGGAGAAGCAGCTTTTATGCTCCAGTAACCTGGAACAAACTTCCAGAAAACTACAAAATGCTGAAACACAGAGTTCCTTCAAATCAAGGCCGAAACCAGCTGCGTAGAGTTGCCTATGATTAATATTAACTGGAATATATTTGATATATATTTGTGATGAATATTCTTGATGATTTTTGATCATTTTACTAGTAGTCGTAGCATTGTTGTTAACAGTCATCTAGATGACACTCTCACATCTCTTTTTTTAAAAAAGGCCTGGCCCCAAAGGCACCAAAACATAAAGTGAATATGTTCAACATCATTTATGGAAGCAGAAAGTAACCATAGTTAATATTAATATTTAGTATTATCAAGTAAACCTTGTGCATAATCAAAGTAACAGAAACAACATTAAAAATTGAATCCATCCTTCTGTTGTTCTATCAAGTCAAATCACATCTATTTTTAAAGCACTTTTCAGTCTACATTCATGAACTCATAGAGGTTAAAAATAAAACTAAAAAGTAAAAATATCTTAAACTACTCAGAAAGTATAACTAGTTCTGTCAATTTCAGTAGTTGCTAAGATGCCAAGACAAACATCACATAAATGGAACAATCAAAACTCATTTTTCATTGACTTTAATATTTTAAACACTCTTCTACTCTCTACAGTCAGTGTGGGTCTGTCATGTGATCTTCGTAATGCACCACTGTATCTTAAGTTACAGAGGAAAAATGTCTTACTTCCTACTCTGGGCTGTTTCTAAATGACTGCATGTAAAAAGTGTTTATTGTGCTTTTTTTACTGGAGAAGGAAGGGCAACAAAAAGCATCACTTTACTCACCAAACCTAATCAGCCATTCAAAACGTGCTGACAGTCCTGTGCAACCTGCCTCCTAATGTCTTATACAAATAAAACTCACTGTGCACCCGTGTTTGTCCAGGTCAATATTTCCAGGCCTGAACCAGTAAAGTAACTCATGAGAGTGTGCACATAATGAGAAAAGAGTATTTTTCCATGTTTGTATGTGTGTGCATGTGTGTTGGTTTATGTGCACACCATCTGCTCTAAGTAGGCGCATCAGCTGTAAATATTGCAGCATGACATTATTGGTCCTGAAGCAGATGTGCTGGAGGAGAAGGGTGACATTGGCTGAAACGGGAGCAGAGATGCAGTGATCAGAGTTTAGCAGTATTTCATAGAAATTAGGGAAAAGGCTCTTGGAGACTGTTGCCCCCTCTGTGGACAATCAACTGACCTAAAAACTTCTGATGATGACTGTTGGATACCTTAAAATTTGACCTGATTAAAACAAAATGTGATGAACATGAACAGTTTTTGGGAAAATGTTGTGTTATACTATCAAAGCAATGATGGACGGAGAAAACAGCCTGTTCTTTTTACAGGGAGAACAAATCGGCATGTCTCCTTTTTTTATTGTCATGACCGCCTCAGCCAGGTTGTGACATATCACAATCATAATAACACATTTTTCTTACTTTTCTTACTCCTCTGTTTCATTTCTCATCATGAAGCGTTTTGCACCTTGTCAAATCTTTTGAGCATTTGTCTCTCGTTTCCCCTACATATTAACAGACCTAATGTTACTTTGTGTATTTCTGGAGCTTTTGCTTCATCATGGTTGTATTTTACAACCTCTTGACTCAACCAATAACAAGCATCTCTGTAAGCCTCCTGAGACAAACAGACTCTAGACTTATTTACTGAAATATGATTTTTCTTTTGTTGCATTTTTACCAGACAGTTTTTATTTGAAGAACTGATTGCATCATTTTTAATTTACTACAGAAATTGCAAAAATTGAAATGAATGTTTCAGGAACAGTGACCTCCTACCTAAAGTAAGAAACTAGGATGAAACTTCAATTACTGTCCTCTCTTTCTGTGGTGAGAGGTTTTTATTTTTGTTGGAGGTGGAAGGGTCGAGTCGCAGGTGAAAATGTTTAATAAGATTTCATGCTCACAGTGAGATAAGGTTATTCACTCGCACAGCAGATTTAGGAGTAGTGCTGTGTGGAGTTGCCGCTTCAAATGAATCCAGCATTTTGGTCTGTCCTGTGGGCTGAAAAGTAAACCAAACTTTCCTGCAGAAGTTAACTGATCTCAATTCTGTTGACAAAGACACAATTAGCTTATCAAAGCATGGCTTTCAACAATGACATGCATTTGTATCTGCTCATAAGTCAAAATAAACATTTTTACATGCATAAATGCAAAGTCATTTTCACCAATATGTAGATGAGTCAAGTACGGTGCCTCATTGCAGCAAAACTCACAAAAACATTTTGTAGTCAGTTTCCCATTAGTTGGTAAAACAATTTCCCAGCTCTATTTAAAGAAAATATGAATCAACCAGAAACTTTTGTCAAAAAATGAATGTGAGCAAACAAATTACTGTCTGTGCAATATATTGTTATTTCATCATCACTGCTATATCAGAGCATCACAACAGACTGTTTTGAAGGCTGTAATTTGTTGCTAATATATTCAAAGGGCCATGAGTTTTCACTTTGCATGCCAATGTAATATTGGGCCCACTGCTGGAAGTCTCACTGAGGTAGACTTTAACGCCTGCCTCCGAGTAGAGTGAAACAAGAAAAGGAAAAATAGAAGGGAAATAGGAAAATGTGGGGAAATAAGAGACAAATGATCAAAACATCAGGGTGTGAAAAGGCTTCAAGATAAGAAATGAAACAGAAGAGGAGCAACAAAAATGTGTTATTATGATTGTAATATGTCACAACCTGGCTGAGGTGGTCACTCTTTTTTTATTATTTGAGAAAACAAATACAATATCTCTACATATTTGTGTGTCTAAGCTTCTCATTTCCTGTGTTATAAAAATGATGCAAGTATCATCAGAAATGCCTTTCTTTTGCCAATTCTCAGATTGATAGCAATAATTTGGCTGGTGATTCACTTCAGACTTACTCATCTTTTTCCATTTCATTTACATATATTCATAGATGTTTATTTTTACTATATCTGCTTTCTGCCAGAAAGCACATTGGCACATATTTGGAATCAAACATATACAAGAGGAAGGAAGAAGCTTCAAAGACGTCTTTCGAAAATAAATCCAATTTTAGTCATCATTGACCAACTAGCACATCTTTTCAAAGTTTAGAGAAGACTTACTGACAAAAACATGTTTTGATTGTAAATTTTTTTTGAAGTGTTTTGGGTTTCTTAAGACATTGAAGTGTCTTAAATGAAACCATTCTTGTTAAATTAGCATTTAAGATAATGTCAGGGGATAAAAATAAGAAATGGCAGATGAGATGTATTATCAACAGTTAAAATGCTGATGTGTATTCTGTTCGAAATTCTGAAGAAAATGAAAAGTGATCCCTTATGCTTATTGCAAAGAAATAATGCTTCCAGGTCAATCTGAGTGAACCTTTGAGGACAACATAGTTTGAAGTTAAGATGACAAACATATTTATCTCTCTCTTCTCTTCAAAGTGGCTTCTGATGTAAACAGTTCACATTTTTCACTTATGCATATTTTTTCATTTCATCTTCAACTTTCTGAAAACACAGCTAGAAGAGTTAAGCTTAAGAAGACTGCGTAAACTAATTCCATAGAGGTGCAACGTAATAGCATTTAATTTGAGTCATTTCAACATCCATCTTCATATACTCGACCTTCCTTGGCACCAATAAATTTAATGTACTGTCTCTTGACATCAGGCTGTAAAGTTTGAGATTATTCTTATGAAACTAATTTTTCAGTGAAGCAGTTTTGTGCTTCAGTCACATGTAGCTTAGCATCGTGGTTAGAGGAGATGCTACCTGGCCTCTGCTAATCTTCTTTGCTGACACCAGAGAGACAGAGTGAGATGAGATTTTAAAAGTGAAAAGATTTTACTGAGTTTCTACGTGAATGACAGCCTCTTTGTATTTTTATATTTACACACGCACACACACACGAACACACACATCTAAATCAGGTGGAAGTGTTCAATGATATTCTGTGACCACAAGTGTATTAACATGAACATGGACTGCTTCTAAAAATGACAGGTAATTTATGGAAGCTAGAACCATTAGCCTCTATTTTATATGGGGGTTAGTGGTTCTGATATTGCCCAGTTAGAGAGAATACAGAATGATCTGAGGGCACAAAGCTGCTGAAATAGCAGAAAAAGGTGGTGATCCACACTGACATTATTAAACCTGTTGTATCCAAGTATAATAAAATCTCTCCTGATAGGCTCTTCCCTAGTTCAAACATGAGAATAGGATGGGACCCCTGTGACACTGAGCAGCTGTAAGGAACACTGTTAGCTGTCAGGAGTGCTCAGCGCAGTCGATGGCCTGCTTCAGCTCAAGTGGTACCCAAGGGGGATCTGCAACATCACAGTGAACAGATGCCTCTGTGTGTATATTACAATACTTGACATTTTTCTTTTTAATTCAGCTTTTCCACAAGTTCCACAAGGTTAGATGTTGGTATGTGTGATGTTTTATGTCAAGAGGCTTGTGGGAGTGACTGTGTGTGTGACTGTGTGTGTGTGTGTGTGTGTGTGTGT
>NW_006799978.1:1889653-1940738 GCF_000485575.1 Poecilia formosa | reverse complement strand
TGCGTGTGTGTGTGTGTGTGTGTGTGTGTGTGTGTGTGCGTTGTGTGTCTGAAAGGTGACTTTAAGTAACTGAAATACTGAACAGTTCCTCTGGCTGAAATTAAGATTTAATTTCAACTCATTGTCATCTTGAAGCTCTAAGGCTGCTCAGGAAATCTGACCTTTGACATGGCATCACTCCACTGCAGGTGGAACAAAACAGTTCATGTTCAAACTTTTTTGGATGGCTTTGATTTTTTTTTCATAAAACGTAAAAAAAAAATAATAATAACTATACAGGTTTGTAGAACCTATATCACTGCTTACTGCTTTATTCCAGTAATCAATAAAGTTATACAATAGGAACTGATGAAAATGAAATAGGCATGAGGGAATGATTTAATACTATTTCTTCAAAAATGGTCAAAACTTTTTTTTCAGACTAAAGAATAGGAGAAAACAATATATTCATTTTCTTTCTTTTTCCAGGATTATGTGAATACATATGTACTGTTAATGCTTAAAAGAAAGCTCTAAATGGAGACCATCTAAACATAATAAACTTTTCATTCTGGACATATTGGATAATTGAAATAAATCAAGGTTAATCTAAAAGAAAATAACACAATTGTTAAGTTACTAAAAGATATACAAAAAAATAAGAGCTGCACAGTGGTGCAGTTGGTAGAACTGTTGCCTTGCAGCTAGAAGGTCCTGGGTTCGATTCCTGGCCCTGGTCTTTCTGCATGGAGTTTGCATGTTCTCCCTGTGCATGCTGGGTACTCTGGCTTCCTCCCACAGTCCAAAAACATGACTGTCAGGTTACCTGGTCTCTCTAAATTCTCCTTAGGTGTGTGCATGGTTGTTTGTCCTGTCTGTCTTTGTGTTGCCCTGCAACAGACTGGTGACCTGTCCAGGGTGACCCTGCCTCTCCCCCTTAAATGTCTTGCTGGAGATAGGCACCAGCATGCCCTGACCCCACAAGGGTGTAAAAAAAACAAATGGATGGATGGTTATCCAAAACACTGACCAAACTTGTAGCAGTAAGCTTTACCCACTCAAAGACAGATGAGATTAATTCACTTACTTTTTGACTGAACTGCAAAATAAAAACTTATTGTTGTCATTTCAGTGTAAGAGAAATGGATTTTCACTACTTCTTGTCAGGCGATTTAAAGGTATTAACACAGTAAAAAGAAGGAATAGATTATTGTCTGACAGAATTTGTCTAAATGTGTTCCTGTATAAAAAGCTGATGAATGTGCTTCTCACCATTTTTTGTCTCATTTCTCAGTAACAGAATTTTTTTACTGCTGGAGCTGAAAGAACAGGAGTGGGCTGGAAGACAGAAATTTCATCATATAATTAGGACTTGCTGGCACCCACTCCATTGAATTTGAATAATATTCTCAGTAAAAAATGAATCATGAATTCAGCCCTTTTTAAAGTTAAATGCCACCCAGGACAGATTTGATCTAAGATGTGATGAACTGTACTGGTGGGTAAAACCTTTTGCTATCTATTCTTTTGAATCTTTGTCAAGTGACTGACTTATTGTGTATTTTATTTTATGTCTGTGACAAAGTGGCTAGAAATGTATTCATTCATCACTTGAAGATAAATATATTCAAAATGTATTGCATCTTACTTTATAGTTATTCATAATGCATTGCATTAACGCTGTTGTAATAACTTTATTTCACATAATATAACCTTGAGTTTGTTTGTGGTGGCATTAAGTTACAGTTTTGGTTAATTTGAATTTTCCTTCAAATAAATACATTTCTTTGTATAAATCTACATTGTTTCTCCCTTTGTTCAGATCTCATATCCAGGACACTAAGGGGAGAAGGGCCTAATAGCATGCAGACACGGCTGTGCATGTCTAAAATATCATCTTTGTTTTTGTGACGTTTCTGAAACTTGGCATGAAGCTGCAGATGTTCTAGCTTATTTTTAACACCCTTAAAATAGCCTTTATATGGCTGATTTAAAAAGCTGTGCACTAAATTAAAAAATACAGAAAGTTACAAATGAGGAAATTTGCTGTTGGCTCAGCATAAAGTATCATAATCAGCCTTAAATATTTGCTCAATAGGAACTTTCATGAATTAGATGTGCACAACATGGAAGTGGCTGCCAATAATTCCTATGGACATTTGAACTGATATAGAGAAGTTCTTGTAATAACATATAATTGAAACATGAACCACATAATTACTGTTTTACAGCATCATGTGGTCTCTGAAGCAGACCACTGGAAACACAACTCAGTAATTATTTAGAAATCATTAACCCCAATAATGCCTCTTCTGGACATCTAAATGTTCTTTTCAAATAAAAGCTGGAGACTGAAACATTAATTGTTTCCTTGCTAAACCTTGCTGCTATATTCAGTGTTCTGCAAATCTATATTTAGTCCTTCTAGCTTCACATTTTATATTATTACCGCTAATTTAAGTAGAATTGTATGTGATGCAGCAACACAAAAATATGACTAATTGTTCAGTCTTAAAAATTTACAAACAAAAATCAGAAAAGTATGGTGAGCTTTACACTGAGATCAAACCACAATCACTTTATTTATACATTTATGAGTTGGAAAGGGAATTGGTTGCCCTGGATTTTATTTAGGGGTATCAAAGTAAAGAACACTGCACATCACGCAGTAATAGAAATTAAAAACCATGCATCCTTTTTTCCCACTTCTCAATTATTTCTTTATTCATCATTTAGTTACAACATAGTAGGTTTGTGTCTGTAAAACATACAAAACCAGGAAGTAGATTTCTTATCAGAAGGGAGTTAAAATTACACACCTTAACATGCAAAAATGAATTAAATATAATGTTTTTCCAATGGTGCATTTATAAAACAGGTCCAATGTGTCACTTGGTGAACTTTATGGTTGCCGGTGGGCAGAGTCTCTGTGGGCCAAGCCACACTCTCTTACTGCTTTTTCTGCAGGCTAATCCTTCAGATTCGTGCCGTCATGACACCTGCAGCCACGAGTGAAATTTAAAAAATGTCAAACTATTCACATTAGTATGAATACCTCTGTCAAGCATTTCTTATTCTTGATCCTCAGAACTCTGTTCTAAAGAAGGTACATTTAATTTTAAGTAAATTTGTTTGGATGAGAAGGAACACATCTACAGTGTTTTAGCTTAAGCTTAAGATACTCGGGTTTAACTCAGATAAAATAAAATCAGCTTTGAAAAACAGCATTCTAAATAACACAGCCTAAATGAACCAAATTTTGGGATAATATGCATTCAATAATTGAGTGACTTGCATACTGTATGGATTATATGGATAATAGTCTTTGGGACTTACTGTCTATGTTGGATTTAGAACGTTAAGACTGGCTTCAGCACACTTGATTTAAATTGAGGGGTAATTAGCATGCTTCTCCAGTACTTGATCATGTGCTAAGGAAGTAATTTAAACATTCAATCAGGCGTGTTGGTGTAGGGGAGAAATCTAAAACATGAAGTTGTCCTTTGCAACAAATGATCAAGTGTACATTGAGGAATGCTGTGTTGTCATAATTTAGGCTACACAATGTTTATTTTGTTATTGTAAAAAGGAACTGAATTATTTACTTGCATAATCTTCATATTATATAAAAAATCATCATATTAAAGCTCATTTCCATCTATGTTGGTAAGACTGGTGCTATTTCAGTGATTAAGGAATGCCTACTTCCTAGAAAATACATCAATAGTAACACTCTATAAACATGTCTCCTTTAGCCATTTCCAATCTCCCACAGTGCTTATCAACCACCCCCAGAGAAAGAGCAAGGCTTGTATGCAGCTCCTCTTAAATGCATGTGTAGGTGGAGAGAGAGCAGGGATAAGAGCCAGAGTTTCAGCTTGAGAGGACAGCAAAGTGAGCAAGGCGACTGATAATTCTCTGCTTGCCTATTTTCTTGTTAAGAGGCCAGTCTTACCATGGCTTCTCAGTCAGGATGAATGTGCCTACTCTTAAAGTCTTTAACATTTCATTTAAGACAAGAAATATAAATCTGGCTGAAGTGTATATTGGTTTAGTTTGCCTTACTTTTCTGTCTTGTCTAAAACCTGATATAAAAGCCAGATTTACAACCACATAGATACTTGTTCGTCCTGCGTGACCTTTTCCACATTTTGTAAAGTTATAGCCACAAACCTAATATTATTCTCTCGAGATTTTAAGTGATAGACCAACATGAAGTTATGCTCAAAAATGATCCATGGTTTTCACATTTTTAATCAGTAAAATCTGCAGATGTACAGAGTTGGTAGAAACACACCCCGAAAGACCTTCAGCTGTCACTGCACTGAAAATGCTTTTGAAATAAATAGACTTAGCAAAAACACTACAAATACACACCATACTTTTCAGATTTTTAAGTAAATAAATCAAAATATGTTCCTTCCACTTCATAGTTCTGCATTATTCTGTGTTGGTTTACTATATAAAAAAAATTATTTGAAAGTACAATGAAGTCTGTGACTGTAATGTCACAAGATGTGGAAAAGTTTAAGGGCTGTGGAAAGCTTGCAAAGCACTACTACTGTATATTAACTACAAGCTCAACCAGAAAATAAAGCAATTTATACAAAAGGTTGCATTGTCAACTGTGACCCAGCTCACAGTGGTTAATGATGGCATCGCCTTGGCTTATTAGATCCCCATCAGACCTGAAGCATTTACAAGCAGGAGCTCCTCCCTCCTCACCCCAAACACTGGAAGCTGAACTCCAGACCTGGAGGGAAGCTTTTGGAAGACAAAAACATATTTTCTTTTACTTTAAGAGTTGGCTTTGGACCAGAAGTAGGATTTGTCTTGTGGGTTGCCAGCTTGAAACTATGCTGTCTATTTCAGTCATTGTGTCTTTTGGCAAGACACTTCACCCAACTTTATGGCAGCCTCGCTTTGTTAGTCTCTACGTAGCTCACCACCATCAATGTGACTGAATGGAATATAAAGTGCTTTGGGGACCACTGACTTCATAAAGTGCTATTAAAGTGCAAACTACCGGTACTTACATTTGGGAAGAGTAATTTCTTATGATAATTTTATTTAGAAAAGATACATTTTTTCACTGCAGAAAGAAAAGGAGACAGTTGTAGTTTATATAAATATTTTCATAGACTTTGTTAATGTGCAGTTGTTTGTCATTTTCATGGTCAGATGGAGATCAAGTCAATCCCAGAATGCACTGGGGATGAAGGCACAAACAAGTCATGACCTAAAGATACACACAGATGCAAACTATTTGTAAAACAGAGCTTTACTTTTTAAGTATGGACATTTTTCATTATTGTTTTTGGAACTGGTCGCAGTTTCTAAAATCTAATCTCTGTAAATGTATCAAAAGCAGCAAGCCGCACGCTTCCAGCTTAAACTCAGACACATACACTATGTTCATGGACGAGTTAATTTTCTACATACATTCTTTGCTCTGTCAGCAGTCACCATGCTGAAGTAATATCTGCATGTACTGTTGATTTGGATCTGTTATTGTCCTCTGGTGTGTGCTGTCTGTTGTCAAAGGCAAACGCGTCCTGAAGCCTCGCCGCTGACATGTATCATTCGGCTCATTCACCATTCAGATCTCAGGAAATCACTGCCTTAACTAGTCTTCCTCTCTTCTCTTCCTCACCACTCATAAGGTCCTTCGTTTTCACTCTGTGAAAATGAAGAGCAACACTGCAGCCTGGTGGTCGCAAGTTTCCCTGTTACACTTAAGACAATAGAAAAACTTGCCTTACTGTTCTGTTACAGTTTTGTCTACTTACCAGTAAATGTAAAAATATTTTTATTTATGTATTCTTATGTTTTGTCAAATAGTTTTCATAAACACCCAATCATTACCAGCTGGAAAATCGCTTCATCTTTTCCTCGTTACCAGAAGCAATTGTCCTTAACCTACATCATCTGAATCTTTATCATCATTAGTTCCTCGTTTTACATCCCGTCTTTAACACATTTTTCTGTGCATGATATTTAATGCATTAGCAGCTGGAGCCTAGCATGAGGCAGGACAAACTGTTCTGAGTGGTACATACTTAGCAGATGAGTCATTATATCAGTATCTTTTTTCCATCCTGCAGTGAACTGATGATGTGATGCATTCACTAATGGTTCATCATTAATGCTACAACCACAGGAACAATGAGGTGTAATGGGATTGAATGGGCGTCTCTGTAACTCTCGACATCTCAGATGTTTCTAATACACAGTTAAGTGCTTCTTCTTTTTAATTTCAGCATTCATAAAATATTTGGAAACCTGAAATAAGTGGTACGTCTCCTGATGGGTATTTAAAGTGATGGCTTATTGGGTCAACACGTTTCCCAGTGAAATTTCACTGCTGCAGGGCAGAAAATGAAGAATCGCTCAAAATAAACTGCTTGTGTTTATCAGAAGCATGTCAATGTGCAAAATGTAGGTCAGTGTGGAGGTCACACTGGGCCAGTGCTGGTTGGACTGGCATTTCCTTACAGCTCCAGTTTCTGTTGCCACTCAACTCAACATTTCTCTTCAAGGTTTTTAAAATAAGTCATATTTCTTTAATCAAAACAAGTAAACTAGTTTTCTTAAGAGTTTGTATGCCATTTTTATTATTCTAGATGATTTGAGGTTTCTGCTTATTTGGAAGGCTGCAGGTCGACCCAGGTGCTTTACAGCAACAGCATTTCAAAAGCACAAAGTTTTACCAAGTATTATGTCAAGTTTCAAGTGCAAGTATTATAGTACACTTGAAATAGATAAAAGTAACTCATTATTTTAAACTTTCATCTTGAGAAATTTATTTTGAGCATGATATCTTTTTTCTAACAATATTTTCTTTTTTAAAATTAAAATACAGAAATTCCAGCTGTAGGCATATTGATACATTGGAAGGTAGGAACAAGTTGTGTTATTACAGATGGATTCACCTTTTTCTTTTATTTTACAAACTATTTCTGTCAGTTTTTTTTCAAGATCTGAAATGTTATTTTTTCCGACTTCCCCAGAGAACATGAGGGAGGCAGGAAGGCCCTTGATTGACTTTGCACCATCCAAATGTTATTTTGTGTCATCCATCAGCTGCAGCTTTTAGTCTCAGTGGAGAGGAAAGACGTGGTGAGAGAGAGGTGATGGAAACGCTTTGACTGACAAGCTTAATTAGCAGCAGCGCTGAGGTTAACCTGAGAGGCTCCTGCATACCAAGAAATACCTCATATTATAATTCCATCATTTGCTAGTTTATATTGTCTTAACAGAACCAAAATTAGACTAGACAAATTAAATATAAATGATCTATTAGTTGCCGGGGTACCAATCATTGGACAGACCTGCATCCTGCAGTGACGGCTCTGTGGGGCAGCAGGGCATCAAAATGCCAACTAGTCAGATGATACATTTTTAGATTACAAGCAGTTTTGATTTTTGTACTATTTCAGATTCTTTATTGTTTTAATGTTTTTTAATTCAATTCAGTAAGATCTCCTCTTTGCTGTTTTTGTTTGTTTGTTTTGTTTTGTTAGGTTGTGAGTTTACTTATTGTTCAAAGCATTATCTGCTCCCAAGGCAAAATAATGCAACCAATTTGGGTTACATTATTTGGTCAAACAGACCATTTGTAGAGTAATGCTTAATTATAAGATTTATTTATCATTTTACTTCTAAATTAACATTGAAATGTTATTTGTCTGTTTGGTGAGTATATAGGATAAACAGATGTATCCTCATGAATCTATAGTGTAGTTCATTTAATGATTTTCAGTGAGTTATAGACTTGACTGTTTAAATCAGGGTCTCGCTTTCACATCTGAAGAATGAAGTGAAACAGTTTTTTTTTTCCCTGAAGGTCAGAATTGCTTTTCAGGTTTGGATATTTTGCATTTCTCACCAGCTCCTGTAATGAGGCATTTATGTCAAATCATGCATGTAAAGTAGTGAAAGCCAGATGTCCCATCTCATTATTTCCTACCTATTTTGAACCTTAGCTGCAAAAGCAAACTAAATGATGCTTTCAAAGTCACCAAGGAGCTTTGCTGTTGACAGCGTGAGGTAAAACCCTAAGTGAAAACTGACTGGCTGTTTAAGACAGAAGCAGTTTCCTGGGATGAAAAGGTGACCTGACCAACATAACCTTGGATAAAACTCAGTGTATCTGATTCAATGATACATATTTAATTTGTTAGAATATGCCTTTTGTCCTCGTGAATCCAATCAATACCAATCTGTCCAGTCATTTGTCCTTGAAACCCCCTGAGGATGCATTCCTCATGTTAACTCATATTCCAGTATCAGTGGCGAGATCAGCAATAAGGAAGCTATCTTTCATTGTCTGTATTCGTCTTTTCTTTCTAACTTGAAAAGGCAAACAAGTACTTTTTCAATATATGTTATGGATGAGAAGTGGAGCATTCAGCCATTGTCAGTTTGTCACTGTCAGCTGGGCCACCAGAGAGCCTCACCCTGTGAGGCGAGGGGAGTCTGACACAAGGAGGTCGAGATATTTTGAGTCTCCAGTCTCCCAGAGGAGGAGGCATCGTGTCAGAGAACTGCATGATCCGAGAAACAAGAGAGAAGATACTCTGTGGGTGTAAATGATGCATTTTTCATCACAGTAAGTTCACGTGGGTCTTTTTCACTTCTGCCGTCAGAGAATGGCGCAGCTAGCAGGACAGATTGAATATGGCTGCTTCAATAAAGTGGACATATTTTTTTGATTATGGTACAAGAAATAATAAAAATACAAATTATTGTAGCTTTCAGTGTAAAAAGACTTAACACCAGAATGTGCAGTTTAGTTTTAAGGGGGTTTGGAGGCGTAGGACCATTGAACTGAGAAGAAACCCTGAATGGTTGTCATGAAAGTTTCAAGCATTTCTCAGATATGTGTGGAAGAACCAAACACTGCAGGTATCTCTGATGAGAGAACAACTAAAAATATTTTTACAGTTATAAACAACTTATGATGATGTGCTGAAGACAGACTGGTGGAAAGAGCAGGAGTTTCTTAAAGAGACAGAAATCAATTTCAAGGCATCAAATCACAAAGTAATTTTTTAACATTATTTTTAATGTATATAGCCTTTTTATAAGAACTGAAAGTAATGTTGTTATTTGATAGAACTATAAAATGGCACTATGTGCCTGGGAAATACTAAATACATAATATTTAACAGTAAAAGTGATCACAGATTTTCCAAAATGCTGTTGTCACTAGTCTGGATTCTTATTTGTTATACTTTAATATAATATTTAATATTGTAAAAGAGCTATACAGTGAGGAAAATAAGTATTTGACTCCACTAACAAAGAATGGAGAGGTCTGTAGTTTTCAAGAGACAGAATTAAAATTGAATTCCAGAAAATCATACAATATGATTCCAAAGGACAAAACATTTAGACCTGCACAAGGCAGGGATGGGCTAGAGGACAACAGACAGCTTGGTGAGAAGGAAACGACTGCAGAGCAATTATTTGAAAATGGAAGAAATTCAAGATGACTGTGAGTTTCTCTCAGACTGTGACTCCATGCCAGGTCTGGCCTAGTCAAGAGTCAGAACTGTACCATGTGTTGTGAGATTTTGAACAACAACCTCCTTCCCTCAGTAAGACAATAAAAGTGGGTCATGGCTGAATCCTCCAGCATGACAAGGACCTGAAATACGCAGCCAGGAGAGCTAGGGAGTGGTTGCATTTACAAGTCCTAGAGTGGCCCAGTCAGTCTCCAGACCTAAACCCAATAGAAAACATTTGGATGAAATGTGTTGCCTAGCAACAGGCCCAAAACCTTAGAGATCTGGTAAAGATCGGTATGAATGGACCAAAACTCTGCTGCATTGTGTGCAAGCCTGGTGAAGAACTACAGAAAACATCTGACCTCTGTAATTCTAAATAATTATATTATTTTTGCATTATATCAAATACTTGTGATAAATGTGATAAATCTCAAATGATTTTAATGATTTTCCAGATTTTTAATGGTCTCTCAGTTGAACTTTACCTCTGATGAAAATTACAAACCTCCCCATTTAGTAATTTGTAGATGCAATCGTTCATGTGGCAACACCTTAATGACTCTGAATCATGCGAGGTTTTTTGGCACATATTACTTTTTTAATTGTATTTGATTCCAAATATGAGGTTGTGCCAGCCGAATCTAGCCTGTAGAGGGCAGCATTGTAGCTCACTTGAAATGTCCGAACTCTCATCTTAAATCCTGAACTGGCTCTACACATTGCTGTCATAAATGACAAAGAAATCAATAAAATAACAATTACAATATTTTTTAATAGCCAATGTGTCACATTGCTTTGATGTGCCTTTCTTCCAGGTGAGTCTTCAGCTGCAGCCTCAGAAACTCTGTGCTTGGGTCAGAGCCAAGCTGCTGCATTTTGTGCCGATATGTTAGCCTGCATTTTTGTCCCGCTAGGTGGCGCTGTTTTACTATGTGAAAACAAATCTCTCCGCCTGTAGTACAGCTTTACCTTTTATAGGTATGTGCCTAATACTACTCAGAATATACTTATTTTAAAATCAAATAGGATCAAATGAAGCATAAATCTTAATAAGAATATTGTTTGCTAGAAGTGACCAGCAACCTACTTAAAAATGTTTGTAATTTTTTTATTTAAAAGAACAATGACAGTAAAAACAAATAAAATAACTTGACTTAAATTTCATAGAAAGTGATGCAATAAAACATGAGTCATATTATCAGTGTTGTTTCAGGGGTTTTATTCTGCCCAGGAATCTGTATTTTAGTCCATCAATGAGGTCACAGGGTATGTGGCCATTATTCTGAACCTGCCGCACCCTCAGACTGGTTGCACTCATTTCCTTTTGGCCCACTCTGTGTGCCGCCTGAGCCCAGGCTGTGTTCCTGTTTGGGTCTCTTCAGGATGGGTGACACTGATCATGGAATATTTTACTTTGGTGTCTCAGCCCAGAAACATTCTTTCCTCTTCCTGCTTCATAGAAGTTAAAGTGGTGAAGGTCCTGTACTTATGTATGAAGCATGAACTAAAAATAAGTCAGATGAATACAAAAATACACAAAGTGGCAGGTTTATAAACCTAAAACATGTATTTTGTTTGTTAAACATGTTTAGTCAGTTTGGTTCTATTAGGGAAACAAAACTAATAATAAATATATGTATGAAATAAAATCCAGTTCCATTCTCACTGCCTTTGAATTTCTCCAAAACATTCAGAGATTTTCATCTTGTCCATGATCAGCATCAGTAATAAAAGTAAAATAAAATGTTGAAAGGTCACAGTACATTTTAGAGCAACAGTTTAGTCCTACTTCTTGTGGAGGTCTGGAAGGCAGTGACCAGTCCACAGCGAGGCTTTATTTCCTTCTCTCAGGCTAATCCTGATGCAGTTTTTTGTCATGAATTTTGGAAGAAGCTGAAGCTTCAGTGTCTTTAAACCATAAATTTATAGTTCAGTTTTCCACTGACCCAAAGTTTCCTTTTGCTATTTTTTCTAGCATGTGGCCTTCCTTTCCTGCAGGACGTTCGTCCACCCCTGATCATTATCCATGGCAACATTTATCACTTCAGCCTTGAGAATGTTGATTTGTACATGAATAATATGAATATTTTCCACGTCTGTTGTGAATTGTAGTGATTTGAATACTCTGAACTTTTTCACATTTTGTCACTTTACAGCAAAAGTCAATGTCTTTCATTTGGACCTTATGGGATAGATCAACATAAAGTACAGCATAATTGTGAAGTTGATGAAAGACAGTGCAAACTCTTGTTGCAAAAATATGACTTTTTGATCAAACATCCTACTTGACAATATAGCTCAGGTGGAGTCAGATCGGAGAATCTGCATAAATGCATAGATTCTGATGTCTTGCAGCCTGTAACAGATTTTTTATTTTTGTTTTTGCCAATGGGCCTCTTGGCTGTTTTTTCTGATTACAGTTTAGGGTGTCTGAATGTTTTGGTAAGGTGAATGTGCAGATTTAAAAATGGGAAAATAAATGAATACCACTAATACCCAGAGTGAACAGTTTCTTATACTAAATACTGCTAATGTAATATTTTACAGGTGGTGGAATTAATGTTTCTAAAACGTGCTCGCGTTTTGGTTAGCGGCGCCCACTATTTATTTACAGATGTTTCGTTTATTGCTTACAGCATTTCTATATCTTATAAGTGATGACCAGATAAGTTCAAAGAGCTGCTTCCAGGATAGTTTTTGACTCTAAGTAGATGAGTCATGAACTGAGTACGTGAGGAATGTCTGGTGTCTCTCACTTTAGGCTTTACACACATACAGTCTGAGTGCATGTAGTTGTGTCAGCTCAACTGAAACGTGTTGTCAGTCTATTTTAGACTTTATAAGTCAGTTATTTTACCCTTGAGTTGGTCACATATTTATCATATTTTGTTTTTCCTAAACATTTCTTGATGCAGACACAAGTTTTGTGGAATTTGGAAAATATTTCTAATCTACAGTACAAAGCAGTAGCTGGACACAGGAAAAGGATTCCACAAGGAAATGAAGAATTTGGCTCTCAATCAAGATATTTTAAAAATTGTTCAAATTACATGCTTTACTGGTTTGTGAAGCGCTACCTAGTGGAGCAGAGCATCTTCTGGAGGAGGAAAAGTATGCAATCCTGACAGTTTCAGAGCTTTGTTATACTAAACTATCAAAAGAAAAATCTGACATAATGAGTAGCGTCAATAATTTAACTGTTTGCCAAGATTAGGTTGGCAATCATAAATAAATAAAAAAACATGTTATACTGATAGAATTTCCCTGTCATGTGATGCACTGGCAGCGAATGTATGAATCATACAGTAAGCCGCTGCAGTCGTCTCATCCAGACTCTTCATGCTCTACATGCCGCTCATCATAGCATTTCTAAATATAGAATTTGACATATTCAGCCCACAACTGTTTGATTGCCCCATATATCTCTGTTAGCAGATGTTCGAGATGCCAGTCCACAGAGATGCTTCACCATATTCTTTTTTCGTCTGTGCACTCACCCTTTAATCTAGCTTCATGGCTTCAGATGTCAACTCAGAGGTTCATGCTCTATCAGATGGAAAAAAGTTTCCTTTGTCCACGGCCTTGAGTCTCCCCAGTGATACCTATTGTACTTTTATTTGGTATGTTTTGACATATTTTGTCATTTACCTGTCACTTCAATAGTTTTCTACTGACAACAAACTTCAGTAGAAGTGGTTGATCAAAATCCTTTAAAGAAAGGTAAGACACAAAAGGTATTTGCTTTTGAAAATCCTTAAGAGACTTGGGAATACTTTGCCAATATAGAAACCAAAGTTAAAATATTTTTAAAAATATTTCCAAAACTAGTTACTGATGTTAAGTGATTTTCTCGTAAAAAGGCATTTCACTGCTTTCTTTTGAATATTTCATCCATCCACCTTCTAGTTTTTGCAGGGCTAAGGGGTTAAAATTGAAAAGGTTTTCTGTCAGATTGTATCATGTTAATATCTCTGAGCCACCAATTTAATTTGATGACTAAAAATAAACAGATGAACCATTTGACATTCCTGCAGGGCCAAGGAGAGGATTGTTTTGCAAACACAAACATCAGCATATTTCATTAAAATTTTACATTTCACAATTTTGCAAATGTTGCAAAAATCTTTTTGTCACCATCAAAACCATTAGATACATTAGAACATGGTGATATCACCAGAACTTCACAATGGTACCAATATTTTCACAAAAATGTGTTTCTTTATCACAAACTGAAATGTCAGGATAGATGACAATGATTATCCACTGACAGTAGACTATCAGATCTTTCAGAAAACAACTTTTAAAAACATATGAATTGTATGTTTTATGTTTGCCTTTTAATCTGACAAACAGGGTCCATCTGAATGCATATACAAAAACACTGAAATACATAAAAACTGGTTAAAGTCTAATTAGTCTGGCAGAAAGCAGAAAGAATCCACTCATTGAAAAAAACTTAAATCTTTTCATTCACAAAATGCAGCTTCCACTTTATGAAGATATTTAGAAATAGAGCCAAAAATTCTGTTCAGCTGTTTACGTTAGATTATTATCTCACTTCAACAGAAAAATATGTTATACCTTATCATTATGGCCCACAAAAAAAAAAGGAGTCAAATGCCTATATAGGATATCGTGCAATTGAATGTCAGACTTGAGATCAAATGTTCTCATGCAGCACATGGAATTTAAAGCATCATTCAGGGAAGCTGTTGGGCAACAGAGGCTGCTTCCTCTCTGTGGACATCCTGCAGAATCAGAGATAAAATGTAAGCAGGAAGCGCAGAGCTTAGATCTGCTTGCCACAATAGGTTGTTTCCCTGCAGCTGACACCTCCATATTGTGCATGCATTCTGTGTAATCTTATCTTGGATGTTTTCAGTGATGCAGCTCATTGCTCTAAAGGAAGCTAGTCACGTCTTACTCTTGGGCTCCATCACAGACAAGCTTTAAGCTTTTCACCTTCACCTCTTAACAGAAATCTGATTTAGTGGGACTGACTTAGGTTTTGAAGTTCTTTAAGAATGAGAAAGAAATAACATTCCAACTAAATCTCAAGAAACTTACTGCTATGTCACTTGGGTCAAGGTATTTGATCCACTGAACGTTCTTTTGAGGATTAAGCATATTGAATGTTTGTGCCCTGCCTGTGTTGATATCATCTCTGTTGCCTCCTTAATTAGGTTTCAATTCAAACTATAAAAAACAATCCAAGGTGAAATTATGTTGGTGTTTATCACTGGCTCATTAATTAGTCAATCAGATTTCAAGATTCCTAAATATGCAAAAACAACTGTCTGCCCCAGGGTAATCTTTATTCTCAAAGCAGTTAAAGCTTTAAAAGTAGAACTTAAAATCCAGTCACAAAAATAAACATTAATGTATACAATAAACCTCAGTCCTGGTCCTGGACAGGTCTCCAAAAAGAAAGAAAAGCAGTAAAAAAAAAAAAGACAGAATTTGCACAATAGGATGATTGACAGTAGTCTTAAGTTTTATCAACCTGAAGAAAAATAGATGTAATTATTCTGCAGATAAGCATGTCTTCCAAAAGCAAATTTTAACATAATTTTTGCTCCTGTTTGGTCTGAATCAGCACATCTCTGGGGCGTGTGCAGGTTTAGCTGGAAGTAAAACAAGCTTTGGCCTGACTTTGTCTGACTCATGTTGACATTTTTCTAGTTCACTTTGAAAGACCTTATCTGTACGAGTGCAATATCTTTTGTCAAAGTTAAAATCAACATATGAAAAAACATTTTTAGGTTTTCTAGCTTTGAGAAAAAATGTTCCCTGTGGGAAAACTGTTGCTTGTGCTCTTCTTCCAGCTAGAAATGTGCATCCAGATTTCACTTTGCTATGATAGAACAATGCTTTGTTACAGATATTTCCAAAAGGGGGAACAGGTACTTATGACCCTAGATCATAATTTTCACATTTAATTTTCAACTTTGTTCAAGATTGTAGCTCACAAAAGTTATGTTTTTTTCTGCTCGAGATCAATATATGTGCCATAAAGGTGTTAGACAGAAATGTCTGAAGGATAACTGAGAGTCCATAAAGTGAAAACATACCTGGGGATTTATCCTGTGATAAAGAGGAAGTCAGGGGAAATGCTGGCTGAGATACTTAGCAAACAGGCACACAACCTAAGCATGACAACACATTCAAATATAAAACCCAATGGCAATCAGTTCAAGTGGATACTTTTATTTCTGCCCCAGTTCTGGTTGGTTTCTTACTCTGATGTCACCAGAATACATTTGTGAGGCTTGCAGTGACTGTCCACTTTCACTTTTCAGTGTTTTATTTAAGGGCTTAATCTGCGCATTGTCAGCTGCCATGATGTTTTTCTGATGAAGTCGTCTGTCAAAGCCACTCTGTCCAGCTTTGACTTGTGAGTTGGTCCTTAACAATTATTCCTGGCTAATTCCACAAATATGGTGGATGGAAGTTAAATACTGAGAAATGTTGCAGTCAAGCACTTTCACTCACTTGGCTCAGACACATAAAAAAATAACTCATCTAATTATCCTGGCTAAGCATGTATGGATACCACTTTGAGACAACAGATACTGATTTAATTTGATAAAATAATGCACAGACATCAGCCAATGACTTTAAAAGTAAAACTGCTATAAAAGTAAAACTGCTATAAAAGTTAGCTTCTGGTCAAAATTAAACTGACAAACAAAACACCTCAGCTATCTTTTGTATCTGATTCACAAATTAAGTCTTCTCCCTTCATACTTTGATTTTGCTTTTAAATCTAAGTCAGGGGGCAAAGTTAGTTGTAGTGGAGAAACTGTTTTTAGTAGAAATTTGTGCTCCGATTCACCGCTACAAAACTCTCTGGATAACATGATCTTTGAAGGAAAAATGTATAATCTTGTCCTTTTTAGTCTCCCCAGTAAGAAGTCTCACATCCTTTCAATATAATACTTTTAGATACATGTATTCCTAAAAAAAACAAACAAAAAAACAAAATAAAAAATAAACAGGAGAGAAACCCATTTGTACTGAAGTCATAGAGAGTGACAGACTATGATTACAGACACTACTATCATCAACCTATCCATCATACATGTGACTCAAGGTAGTTTTTTATCGTAAAAGTTATTTTAATTGCTTTTAAAAGCAATGGAAAGATCAAATGTAACTTATTCTTGACTTTTATTAATTTGTTGGTTTTCTGGCAGCTCTAATAAAAAGTAATCCTGAATTTTAATTCTAACTATTAGCTTAGTTAGGAAATTCAACATTTAGAGGTATCCGTCATGTGTCTTGCTATCTTTCAAGAAAATATATATTTTAGCAACCTTTTGCATAATATAAACCTCATTTAATTAGTCTGATTAGAGAACTAACCTTGGCAGGCACATAGTTTTTGAATATTAACACATCTCACTTGGAAGTGACACCTACAATTTGCGCTGATCATTTTTTCTTGGACAGAAATCAGCTTTAGTCTGTATCGAAGTATGAAAGTAAACAGCAGGTGGCATGTCCCTGAAATAAACACGGGCTGCTTTGATATTCTGTTTGCTGTGATATTTTCTGTATTATTAGAAAGCTAACACAAAACAAAACCAGTAAGCAGAATTGATAAAGTTGAAAATGAGCCAGAAGGGAAAAAAGGCCACAAGCTAACTCATACTGCTCAGGCTTACATACATGTGAAGTTTTGTTTTGTGAATGTAATTCTGATCTGTTCAGAGGAAAAAGTTTTGCTATTATTATTTCAGAGCTTTGTTTGAAGAAATAGGAATAGCTAAGTTATATACTATGTGAATTGTACCGTTCTTTTATATTCCATTCCCCACATTGTTCTTTCATTTGGGTATCAGACAGATGTGCAGCTGCTTTTGACGTTCATCTTGCAGTTGAGGTCAGCAGAACTCTGCATAAGGCATTTACAACAATGTAGTTTTACTGAAGGGGAGTTAATTCAAGTGGAGAAATAAACCATCAGTAAAGGTCCAGCCCCTCACCCTGTCTATTTTTGCTTCTGCAAGCTTCAATTGTTTCACCCATGTAGGTCATCCGTTGCCTGTGTGTGTTCTGGTGAGATAATACAAGAGCATATGTGTGAAGAGTTTGTCTTCAAACTGTAGGTGTTATTTTAACACAAACACAACAAGGCATGGAACCCACTCTATGTAATTCAGGTGAACAGAGGTCAAAACAACAGGCGGCCCAAGCAGCAGAATATAAATGGTGTCTGACTTCGCTTTTGCTAAAACCAAAACAACAACTTCCTCATTTGTTGTTTTAAAGTATTTTGAAGTGACTTTAATAACCAAAAATATAAACTTTAAAAACCAGTGAAAGCAATACTAAACCACAACTTCCTCTTAGGGTGAATGCAACTGATCATTAATGGACATTTTCTTTTTGGACTTTTACAAATTCCAAAAAAGATACAAAAAGCAAAAAGAAAAAGAAAAACACAAAACAATCCAGGGCTAAACTAGATTTTTGATTCAAATTAAAAAGTTAGTACATATAAATTGGTATATTTATGTCATTGTGACCAAATTTACAATAACAACAATACTTTGTATGATGCTCTAAGGATATAATATAGTGTCTACAATAAACAAAATAGTATACAATAAAAATAGACACTTTAACGGTGCAATTTAATAAATTACAAAATTAATGAAAATATTTGAATCTCATTAAATTGGTTTAAAAAGTGAAACTCAGATTATACCCTTTCATTACACACAGTGACATATTTTTTCAGCTGTGGCTTATTCAAAGTTTTGTAGACGATTTGATAACATAAAACCAATTAAATAAAGGATTTTTGGGGGGTTTACAACAGTATATCTTCTTTCTCCTTAGTTTAGATGAGACACTTGTGTTGTTTTTTGTAGTTGTTTAGTCTCAGAAGTAGCTTAAGACAAGACATGTGACATTTGTAGACCATGTTCTCCATACACCTTTAGTGTTGCTTCTTTAACTCCAGCTGCAGTCCACACTTTGTGAAACTCCCCAATCTACTGACAGGAATTTAATTCTTCTCGAAGCTTCAACTATTTTCAATATGCTTGAATTCATCCAGCTTCTTTAGCAATAACCTAATATTTAGGCTATATAATAAAAATATGATCCACACTTAAAGCAATAAAAACAACCATGTTGATTTCTTCCAAATGTAACAGCATCTGCTGAGGAGGTGGGCTTCACTTTTTGGCCTCTGAATGAGGCATGATTCCAATTCATTCCTAAAATGTTGATTAAAAACAATGGCTTTTTTGTCCAAAAGCATATTTACACATTTCATTTGACAATGTTACATGCTAGTCATAATCTCACACACACAAAAAAACTTCCGCATTTTGAAAAACAGAGAAAAATAGAAAAATTCTCCATGTATGTGCATTGTTGTTTTCTATAGGGAAATATTTTGTTAAATTATCCAGGAACATCAAATTTTAACTGTAAAAATTAACCCCAATGTTGTCTATTTGTCCGATTTTTAGTATGATTTCATTGAAACTACATCACAATGAGCAAAAGTTATGAACTGAAGTAAAAAAATCACACAAGATAAAAGGGCTTACAGAAAAGTGAAAAGCGCTGTGTGAAATATTGTGCAAGAGGATTCCCAAGCCAGTTTCTCAATTGCTTTCATGGAAATTAGCTGCCTGATGCTTTCTGTTTTCCATTCTTCCTCCACAGAACTCATTTTTCTGCCCTTGCTGACAGTATTGAGCAATGACTTTGCCAAGCTGTTTGCATCTATGCTTTTGTGAGGAAAATTAGTACACAGGGTTTTAGCTCCTGGTTGATCAATGTAGCTACTCAGTTATATATTTTGATACAAAAACACATAACAAATGGTTGTGTTATTACCATTGCTAAGAGTTTCTGTCTGACAATGCTGACTCTTGTACTTTGGAATAAGATAAAGACAATACAGATCAAGTTTAAAGCTTCTGTAACAAATTATTATTCCTGTATTTTTTCACATTTACTTAAATTTAGGTGCAGATTTTATTATTTTAAATAAGATTTCTGCAATTTAAAAATTGCCTTCATTAGTAAAATATAAATCAATCATTCATCGGGATAACTTTGATCCCATGAGCATTGATGTAAGTGAGGAGGATGTTGGCTCGCCTCTCAATCACATCGATCAGTTTGTCGATGCCCTGTCGGCCGCCCTGACTTTCCCAGTACATCTGGTCCAGAAAGAGCGACTGGAGAAGTTTTTCCCTCAGCTTCCTGTTCCTCAACACAGACACAGCCTGCTCTGGCAGCCTAGGGAGACACAGGAAGAGTTTTGATTCAGTTTGTACATGTATCAAACAACTGTATTTAAACTGAGATTAAATTACACCCAGAAGGATTATGTCCACCTTTCAGTCATATGCTACGTTTTGTTGTTGTGTCATGTAAAATTCAAATCAAACACTCTGAAGTTGCAATATGAAATATTGTGACATGTTAATCTATCACATAAAACTTTTGTAAGACAAAAACATACCATAAAATCTGAACATAGGTGATTAAGATGTAGCAAACTCACTCCTTGATTCCTTCCAGAAGCCTGAAGTCTAGATTGTCCTCATTGCGGTCGAAGAACCCTTTGTTGTTGGTGAAGACCAGGTGCCTGAGGTCATGTTCCCTGTGCACGATGTTTTCCAGTTGTATGTTTTCCTGGTCCTTACACACATCATGGCGGCCCGGTTGAACACACACGTCCTCCTGCCGTGATCTGAATCCGCAGCAGCTCGGATCCAGACGGCTGTGAATCTAAGGAGACAGTTCACATTTCTTCAGAAAACAGAAGAACAGCTCAAGCTGGGATTTACAGATTTTAAATTAGGATTCAGGTTTTTTTTATCCCCATTGCATGAGGCTGATAATGTAGGTAAACCCTTTATTCAATATTTTCCCCCACTCCATTTTGCATCCATAACATCCACTTTAATATGAGAAAATCAGGTATAAAAGGTTTAGCCAGGAAAAAAAACGCCTCATGCTGATTCCTCTTCAGTGTCTCTTTGACTCAAGTTACCATTTTATATAGTTTAAAGGAACACCAAATAGACCACCACATAGCTGCATAACATCATCACAGAGGGGATTCTCCTCTTAAGCCTAAAAAGGCAGAACCTCCTGCTGTAAAACACCTGCTGCCTCCACAGGGAATGGTGACCATAAATTAGATTAAAGCACTCATTCATTTTTTGCTCTAAACAAAACAACATGATGCAAGAAAGGTTTCAGACTGAAAAAATCAGACAACCTACTACAATTCAACAGTTGCTTAATCCTAGAAAACAAGACTTAAATGCCATTCTTGTTTAAGCCGACATTCCTCTCTAAGTGCACCTCCATCGTTAAGCCTGCGTCAGTTATATATGACGAGTTAATATATGAGTTCGCAACTATTACGTAAGGGTACCCATAAAACCATAAACATGTAAAGAATAAATGGTATTAACTGATCTTTTGTTGTTCATGAAAAATTATAAAATTAAGCACATATTTATGTAACAAAAATGTTTTTTTAATCCTAATCCGGAGAGTTTTTAAAGAAATCCAGTTTCCACTTTTTGTGCATTCTTTATAGAGTATTTGCTGTCAGTGCCAAAATGTAATCCACAGAGACCGCCCACACAGGAAATGAGCAACACGACATGGAAAATGAATTGTTTGTTTCTTTTCTTTTCTTTTCTTTTTTTCCAGTTTACTAAACACAACTTTTAGAGATTTGTGTTGACTAAAAGAAAGAAAGTTTTTTTATGAATTGTGTTGGAAGCTTCAAAGTAAATTAAAAACAAAGCATGAATGTGATAAGAGATTTATTGAATGTTAACAATAAGATAACTTTTAGTAGTACTTTTCCCCAAACTTTAACTCAGATTTTGATGTTACTGTGGTGAAGAGGTGAATCCAAAATGTATTCTTATATAAAGCCCTTTCTCATTAGATTCAAGACGTTTATTATTCCAACAAACAAAATATAGGAGCACATCTAAATAGTAAGTATACTTATAGGGACATAGTGCTGCAGAAGAAAGGATTAAAGAAGCAATTTGTCTTCAACAACTTTCATAGCACCGTAATCTAATGAGACGCTCCAGCTGCATTTTTGTGGATTCAGACAAAAAATTTATTTGTCTGTGATGTTAAATTTAAAGCTTTAATCCATCAGAGTTTTTACCTGTAGCAAAAAGTCAAAAAGAGCTAATTTGCTCCATTCACTGTGATAAATTGAAGAGCATCCAGAGTTGGACTTTGGGTTAACATTTTTTTGCCAACACCTCTGTGTCAGGGAGTTCTGGTACTCCTTCCATGTCATCCTCACAGTAGCTGGGCCTGCAGCAAGGTCTTTGGGGTACAGCGATACATCCCATAGAACCACCTGGCAGGCCTGGCCCTCTAAAGTGACAAAAGAACAGGGATTAAATTGTTGGATTAGAGCACATGTAACATCTAAACCTTCATGAACTACAGATATCTGTTCTGTTTCAATTCAGTTTGCTAGAATCACTAAAAAACTCATTTTGAATCCTATAATTGAGCAGATAAAGGGAGAGGAGAGAGAAACAATCTGCTCTCCAAGATAAGGCTCATATGTTTCCACAGTCCTCTAAGGTCTGTTAACACTGATGTTGTAATTTTCCATATGTGATGTATCAAAAAAGATTTACTGCTATTTCCTCCCAAACAAGGTTAAAAGGTGAACTAAACAGCAGAAGCAACCATGGATATCTGAACCTAAAGCTCAAGGCAAAAATAATGTGTCTCTCCTGGTTCAGCTTAACACATTTAGAAATATTTCATATCCATCACAAATATGAAAGCAGATGAAGACATTAGTCACAGGCAGGATTATTGTAAAGCAAGGTAGAAAAACAAAGAAAAGACATTTGCTTCCAGTTGCAATATGCTTCCAACATCTCTGCATATAGAAAGATCCAAACTGTGCTTCAGTTCTGTGGTATTAATAAAATAAGTGCAGAACCTGGGGAAAGTATTTACACCTGAACTTTTGTGTATTCAGTCACATATATGTATTTTATTGGGCTTTTATGTCATATAGCAAAAAAAGGCATTGGATAATTGCTAAGCAAGGGGAAATTGTTTATGATTTTCAATTATTTTTGTTATTGTGTAATTTTACAATTAAAAAAGCCAGAAGACTCTCCCACATTTGGTGGGCGACCATGTCTTGATGGGTTTGCACCCCTTCATTTTTCTCTTTGACTTCTCTTCTGTGTTACTCTGTTTTATGAACTATTTGTTCACCAACATTCTCTAAGAAACCTTCACAGAACCTCTGGGTTTATGGCAGCATTGGTTACTCCTAAAGGCACCAGATTTTATTTGGGGTTTTCAAACTAAAGGAAACTTAACAGTCATTGCATATCTTTGATATTTGAAAACCATATATCATGTGCCTTCTACTTTACAACAAAAAGCTGTTTGTGTAGGTATGTTACATAACAGGTTTGTTGTTGCAGTGTGACAAAATGTGAAAAGTCCAACTAATATAAGATGTTCATTCTCTAGTGAAACAAAGTAAAACCTTCAAAAATGAAAAACAATTAACAGAATGCATGTTGGTGGTTTGAAAGAAACGTTTTCGAACCATCGTAAATGAACAACCTATAGATTATATCTAATCTAAATAAAAATGAAGACCTACCGTTCAAAAAGCCAAACTTCCTGCTTACTGCAGGTATTGTCCTATTGAGGCCAAGCACCCTATCCAAATGGAAAGCAAATACCTCCGTGTTTCCCACCGAGCAGTGGATAATTCCGCACTGGCCTCCACATATATTATTTCTATTCAAGTGTTTCTGACTGAACAGACGGTCCATGTCTGCACCCTCAAATATCACGTGGGACGGTGCGTCCAGACGAGGGATTTCTTTTATGCGCAAAACTTTGGCATCCCCAAGAAAGCGCATGCTTTTCACGTCCTGTGCGCTGAACCACGGAGGTGCCATTTCGCTGTAAATTCGAATACTACTAAAATGAGGGTCTGTTCCATCGTTGTGAGACTTTGAGAAGAAGTCCACAAGACTTCCCCCGTTCCTCGATGTCTTAAGTCCAGTGCTGCGGTTTACTTGGCCCGCTTCCCGTTCCACGCTGAATCGGTTGCGCTGCGTAATTGTTGGATCGTCTGTCTTTCTTCTCACTTTCTTTCTCAGCTTTGGTCGGATTGTACCTCGAATATTTGCTGGTTTAAGACGCTTGAACTTTAGCGTTACGTAGACCACATTGAACAGGGTCGGGACCTCCAAACTAGCTTGGGTTTGCAGGTCAGAAGTGGCCGGTAGTTCACCGTCTAAGTGATGCTCGCCGCGGGTGTGGCGCTTCTGCTCCTCGTTACTCCTTCTGCTCCGGGGTTGCTCTAAATGCCCAACTTTTAAAACCAAAAATAACAAGTTGACCAAACACAGAATCGCTATAATCAAGGTTCTTTTAGAGGAAGAACACCTCCTAAAGTTACGGGTGAGTTTTCGAAAGGGGAAATAACACCAGTTGACGCGGTACTTCTCCATTGTAACTTATTAAAGCTGCAAGTGTTTTTTCACTTAGCTCAAACTGGGGAGGAGCGCAAGTTTGAAATTCAGCTAGGAGGAAAGGCTTTCCTAAAGTTTAAAGACAGCAAGAATAGACAGACTCTCAACCTCAAACAATAATTTAAAATGCATAATTCACATGTTGCCGTTCAATGATTTATATGATAATTCACTCTTCACATTCTGAATATTTCATTAAGATATTTTATAGGCTACCATAACAATATAGATCCCATACATATGACTATGAATATTTTTTCATATCCAATTTATTGTGACACTCCAGAAAATTTGTTTGAAGTACTTTGACCTTTCTGAAAAAACATTGTCTTTTAAAAAAACAACTATCAGTTTTACCGCCACCGTTCAGTTTAATCAGTTCTAAAATATATTTATAATTATGAAAGCGGAATCATTTACAGGCATGGTTATTTTCCCGCGTTTTAGGCGACATCTGGTGGTTTTAATCTTTGGGTTTTAACATCTCAATGCAGGATGCTCACACTGGGAAAGAATAACAAACGGGACAGTTTAGGAAGGGAAACACTTAAAAGAAGGAAGAAAACAGGTTGTAGTGTAGGCAGCATTCTACAGACAGGAGTTCCTGGTCCAACTCGAAACGAGTTTAAATAAAGAACTGTTGTCTCCTGGCTCTATTGTCTCTATAGTTGTGCCAGGAGAATGAGTCATCAAACAAGACTTGTTGTTGTTGTTGTTAAGGAATGAAATTTTGCAGAGCTTTTAGAAAAAAATGTTCTGTTTGAAAATTTATTAAATTGTTAATTATGTCAGTGAATTTACATGCAAAACCAGTCACACAAATTAAATTAGACTCTGACGTTTTCTTGTCGTCATACGTGCTGGGCCTCCCATGATGCTCCGCGGCTTTATTTAATGTGCCAGGTTCGGGTGATTGGATAACTGGCGGCACCTGCTTGGTCTCTAGGCTTCTGCAGACTCCCACGCGTGGCCTCCTGTGGTGTTTTAAGGTTGTGGAAAGTTTGTGTTGAGAGGGGGAAAAACAAATATTGCATTTTTACGATGCCTCTGGTAAAATGCTCACCTCTGCTTTTATTTGTCGCGTCGTTATTGATGGTGAGATGCCTCTGCGCTGACGGTGGGTTAACGAGCCTTTGAATTGCTCTGTGATTAATGTGGAGCTAACTGAGCCTTGTGGGTTTTTATTTTTTGCAAACTGTCATATTAAATTGTTTGCCCTGAAATTTGTCCATATGCTTTAGGGTGTAATGAAGCTGGGATTTGCTCCCAGGAAACTGTTGTCTCTAGTAACTCTACAAACTTCACTAATTTTGCTTATGGATTGACTGCAAACATAGCTGCTGTGGTTCTGTATGGAAGCACCTTTGTTCCAGTCAAAAGAATAGAAACGGGAGATGGTAAGTGGAAGAAATCTGGTGTAAGATTTTTTTTTTCTACAGTTAATTCAAAACCTTTTTTTTTCTTTTTGTAGGCATGTTCTATCATTTTGTGAGCTGTGCATCAATATGGGTTGTATCTCTTTTTGGCGATCTGGTGCTGCGGACACCCAAATTCCACCCTCTTGCAATGCTCGGCGGTATGATCTGGGCCACAGGTATCGTCTCTGGAAATCACAACTTAAAGCAAAAAAAAACCCTCTTTCTGCAGTTTGGCATCATGTGGTGCAGAAGATGGACTCAGGACATAAAACAGGAGTCCTTTTACTACAGTCAATCAAAAATAATAGTCTCTACTGTGAGAAATGGCCAGTTCTGAGTACACAGTCAGTTTCACCACAAGTCACTGCAGGCTCCATGCAACTGGCTACAACTGTATCTAGATAAGATGTGAATTTTCATGAGCTGCTTTGGGCATGCTCTTGTGTTGCTGAAAGGTTGTGCAAATTAAAAAGTGGAATGTTCTAAGGGGAAATGTTTGCATTCTGATTTGGTTAGTTCCTGTTTTGTTCACTGTATAATGAGGGCCTGCTTCAAGTATTCACAAATTCAATAACTGTCTTTAAAATCTCAAACTTTAGTCTTTCAAATGGGTTTTAACATTTTGTGGATGATTAGTCGTCAAATATTTTACATTTATTCACAGGAAGTATGGCAGCTGTTACCATTGTTAAAGCAATTGGACTTGGTCTTGGAATTTTAATTTGGGGGTCGTCCAGTTTGTTGATGGGCTGGGCCAGTTCTAGGTAAGAAATGTGACTGCATGAATCTTTGAATTGATTTTTCTGCCTTTTGGTGGTAATCTTTAGGTTGTCATAAAAATGGATGTCACTGTTTGAAACAGATTTGGGTGGTTCGGGATTGATGCTCAGGATGTTTCCAGGCCAATACTGAATTATTGTGGAGCTGGATTGTGTCTGCTCAGGTGAGCTATGCAACATTTAGCAGCCTTTATGTCACCGTCTTTTGATGTAATGTAGCAGTCATGATTAGATAATCTGCTCTGGGTTTTATTCCCTTTAGTGGGCTGGTGTTTTTCTTTGTGAGAAGTGATGTGAAGCTCCATCCAGAGTCGGAAACAAACCCTATACTAATTGACAGGGTGGGTGTTTTTTTTTGTTTTTGTTTTTTGTTTTTTTGTTTACTGTGAATTGCAAAAAAAAAAGTTTCTTTTTTGCAGATATCCATTTCAGGCAGTTTTGTACACCACTCCTCTGCATACTGGATTGATGCCATTAGACCAAAGATGAGGCGAATCGTGTAAGGTCAAACATTGCCTTGGTGTGATCTCACAGCTTTGTTGTATTTGGATGACGAAACAAATTGGTTATTTAATGAATCATCACCACTGGACATAATGCATTCTGAGAGACTGCAATAATTATACATGCTGTTAATGTTCACCTGCACTATTAACTCAAAAGCTTAGATTTTCTTAGCAGATGTCAAGGGCTGTAGTCTTTGTTTGGAAAGCAAATTCTACCCCAATAATGCATATTTGGTTATCAAGAGATTGGATTTCTTTCTTTGAAAAATGGCAGGCAGGAATTATACCATGAAGCATCAGATGCAAAAAGATTTGTGTTTTTGGTTCTAAACTGGCTTTGGAAGCGAACGTTTAGTATTCACTTTGCTAAATTGTGTGACCAGGCGTGGCTCAGTTTCTATTTATCAGTTCTGTAGGAAAATATGTTAAAATTAACATACAAATTGAGCAAGGTCTCTAAGGAGATTAAAAGTGCATCTTTCATCCAGTTTTTCACTCTTTGTATCCTCTTCATCAGTGGTTGCCTGCTTGCCGTTATGGCAGGCTTTCTGTACGGCTCTTCATTCTTACCCATTCTCTACATAAAGAACCATTCAGCATGTCGTGACAGCATTTTTTATGGAGCCAGTGTCTACGGTAGGTTTTTAGTCTTTGATAAGACTCCTAATTTTGAATCTTCAACTTGCTGCTATTTCCAAATGAGCATGAAATAAAAGGGAAAAATTAAAATGTCATGCTGGTTATCAGGATTGCTCCCACTCTTCATCTATACATGAAGAGCAGTGATCCTGCCCCCTGCTGAGAAGTTGCTTTAACTGAAGTTTTTTTTTTTGTTTTCCAGATCTTGACTATGTTCATGCACAGACCTCTGGTATTTTCCTTGCAAGCTCAGTGTACTTCACCATCTACTGTGCTGTGATGAAAAACAAACCCAGGGTTTACCCCAGAGCCATTCTACCAGGTAGCAGCTCATTTTAATAAACAATCTTTCACCAGGCCTGTTTTAACAGGTGAAGATATATTTAAACACAAATGACTAACTTTCAATGCCAAGATAATCAAACTGCCTATTTATATGCAAAATTCTGTTTGTTCACACTTGTAATTAACCTTGCAGCACAAAGTAACATGTGTAAGGCTTGCTGAAGATGGAAACCAAATGTAGTTGAGCTTATTGCATTTCTGTGTAACCAATGTCAAAACTTATTTTCCACATGCTCTTTTCTAAGAATCAAGAAAACATGGTACCCAAGAGGCAACTAAAAGATCTAATAATAGCTCCAGTTTGACCCTAAGATGGAATCTGCTGCTGTTTTGAAAATGTCATCTAATCGCTTCCTGTTGCTTCGTGGCATATAGTCATGGAAGGGTTCTGTGTTTAAGTTCTGGCCAATTATTTGGGATTGAGGCTTTTTTTTAACCATATGGGTGTGTAAACTATTTGCTTTTTGTGGCTTTAAAAATATTCTCTGTGCTCTGGCTGCACTTCAGCATTTCTTTCAGGATTTATGTGGACGATGGGCACATACTGCTGGTTCCTAGCCACCAACTACCTGAGTGCTGTTGTTACCTACCCCATTGTCACTGCAGTAAGTAGATTATGTCCTGACAAATGTAGTTTTTTATAATCTTTAGATTTCTTACTATGTACAGTTGGAGCACACTTCACAATTGAACATTTCTCCAGTTTTTCTGTAATTGCACTTCATCAAAGCAGTTGCAGAGTTGGCCAGAAAATGGTATTTCTTTAGTGTCTACAGTTCTCTAAAATCTCTAATTTAAAGAAATTTCTGTATGTTCTAAATATTTTAGTATTTGGTGCTCTAAATGTTAATTGCCTCAAAGAAACTTGCAATAGTTTAACTGAAGGTGCAATAAAGCTAAAGAAAACCAGTTTGACATGGTTTTGCTTTAACTTTGGCTTTACTGTATGCAAACACTTTGTTTGGTGTTCAGTTGCCACATTGCCTGTCCCCTCTGTTTGGAGGTTTTATTTTGTCTCAGCATCATTAATTTTCTGTTTACTTCAGAGGTCTGAAAAACATATTGACCTTTTGATTTGAACCTCAATGGATCTTTGATAGCTTTAAATAAAACATAAATCGTTTACACTTGTTAGACTGTATATTGAACTTCAGTCAGACAAAACTTTATTTTTGCAACTCATTGCTATATTTATAAATGTTGCAATAGCAACAGATGTCTTATCTTTATGAAGATAGGTGGCAAGTAGTGAGTCTGTAAATGGCTCTTTGTGTTCTGTAGGGCTACGGTCTGGTTGCAGCGCTGTGGGGATCCTTGGTGTTCAGGGAGATTAAGGTAAGGTGTGAAATGTCAAATGACTTTGCTTGGATGTCTCCAGAGGAAAGTTATGACAAATCTGTTTCCTTTTCTGCAGGGTTTGATGAACGGTCTCATCTTCTTCTTTGCTACCTGTGTGGTGTTGACTGGCTCCATGCTGACTGCCATTTCAAAGCTCTGAAAGCTAAAATGACCCATTTGTAGCTGACTTTCCTTCACTGAATTAGACTTTTAAAAGAAAAGATCTTGGAATTAATTTTAAATCCACAAGAAGCTAAATCAATTGTACTTGGTAAGATTGAAAACAAGATATATTTTTAGTCAATCTTAAACCCACATTTGACACTTTAACACCCTTTAAAGGTTGTTCTAAAATATTGCACATATTTATATTATGACCTGGTGGTGGTGGGGTTTTGCATCAATCCTTTTTGTATTGTTGTGATGTCTATTAAAATAACTTGAATATTATGTATGGTTTTTTTTTCTACTGGAATCAAATTTCATAGGTGGTGAAACACTTATGAAATTTGATATAAATTGCATGCTCCAAATATTCAGTACCTAATTATGCATCTTCAGCTTTAATTTCTTAAGCAATTACTGATATTTGACAAATTGGACTTAAACATTTTATTGCAAAGGGAAGAAAATGTATGAGATGTCAAGGTTAGATAAAATCTGATTTGAGGCAAAGAGTGAATTCCACCCTCAGATCAACTCAAACATTGATTTTTGGTAAAGGAGTTTGGCATTTATGCTTCAGTTGATGGCTACAGTAAAAACTGACATGATGGAAATGAAAGTGTCCTGGATAAGTCGGGTATTGAGGTAGCTGATATTTGGTTTGGATTGTCTGACATTCTTTTAAATTCTCTAACTTTTCAAAAACTGAATGGAAACCATAAGCCCTTTGAAAGATTTAAATCCATTTGATTTACTCATTTTTATAGATTCTGAAAAGGAACAGACAAATTACATTACACAACTGGTGATGATTAGCATAAAATAACATTTTAAACGCCAGTCCTCAATTGGATTAAATTTGAACTGAGTCTTCTAGAAGCGTTCACAGTACATTCATCCAAACTTGTATGTTTTGGTATAATGCTCATCTTTGCCATCATCTAACCAAGACGCAGTCTGAGTGAAAGTCAAAATGCATAAGTGGTTTTAAATTCCAGTCAAGTGTAATTATATAATTATCAGCAAGAGTTTTTATATACTAAAGTCATTTGAACTAAGGTATTGTAGCTAGAGGAAAGCCACTCCTTAAAGAAAAGCACATGATGGCCCATCTGAAGTTTACCAAAAGGCACCTGAATAGACAACTTCAGTTTCTAAGACCATGAGAACAAAGACTCTGGTCTGAAACAAAGTCTTTGTGAATGCCACATCATCTGATGAGGAAACCAGACATGGCTCATCAGGCCAGCACCATCCCTACAGTGAAACATAGTGGTGGCAGCATTATGCTATGGAGACGTTTTGCTGCAGCAGGAACTGGCAGACTAGTCAGGGTAGAAGGAAAAATTAATACAGCAACACCCAGAGACATCCTGGATGAAAACCTGCTCCAGAGCATATTAATCTCAGACTGGGGTGATGGTTCATTTTTCAGCAGGACAACAACCCAAAACTGTCAAGATCTCAAAAGCTTCAGAACCACACACTGAATGCCCTGGGGCGGCTAAGCCAGAGCTCTGACTTAAATCTCACTGAACGTCTCTGGAAACATCTAGATATGTCTGACAGAAGTCTCCATCCAACCTGATGGAGCTGGAAGAGAAAAATGGGCCAACAGCCTAAAGAACAGAGAGCTAAGCAACTGGCATATCGTCACTTTCCTAAAGTGTCATATTTTGCCAAACGTTTTCGGGGGTTTTTGCCTATTCATCTTTTGACTATAAATGACAGGCCATTATTTTAGGAAGATGACAGTATTCAATAAGACTTAATCAACAAAGTTTTGAACAAAAGCTGTGAATACTTAACTAAATGTTATTTATTTTCTATTTTTAATAAATTAGGAAAAAACTCAACTTTTTTTTCCACATTGTCACAATGGGGTATTTGTATATAGAAAACATTAAGTATTGTACTTTCCTGATCAAATGTAAGCTATTGAATCTTAAAAGTCCAAATCAAACAGTAAATAAACTGATTAATGCTCTGCTCATTTTTTGTTTGTGTTAGGTGTTAATTAGTTCATAGCTAGAACTGTAGTTTACAAATGTTAACTAATTTTACATATTCAATGCATTTACTTCCTCCAACGTATGTCCATATAAAAATGTCATTAGTTGAAGCTGAGTGCAGTGGCTTTGGGTCACATGTATGGCCAAAGCTTTCCATCTTCAGTCAGCATTTCTGTTGAGACTCCAGTTGCTTCATTTATTTCACCAGTATTGGTCTGTTGCTTTAATCAGAGCCAGGGGAGGAATGGGTGAAATGTAGGAAACCTGATGGCCAGTTTTTCCTCATCTGTTCTGACATCACAGCAGTTTCTAGAATTTCTTTTGTAGAATTCAGTATTTTGAGTAGAAAATTTGACTTTTTCACATCATACCCTCCAAACTGCAACATTCTTAATGTTTTAAATATACAAATGTATTTTTCTCACTCATAACAAAGATTTGCTCTTGTTCACTTGATTCATTGGAAACAGACATTATTTTCATTGGACGCATTGCTGTTTCCTTCATTGCTGTAATGTAATGCGTGACAGTGTTTGAACAAGTTGATGAACGTGTAATTCATATTTCTGCCATTGGGTGGCAGCCTACCAAACAGCAATACAAGTGAACTCTATTTCTTGAAGAGAATTCTTCTTCTCCTGTCTTGCTGTTGCTATGTTGAATAGGTACTATAAAAGAGCAAGGACTGGAGGCAAACCTTGATATAAGTCATATAAGTTGGAATATAAGTGTAAGCGATTCAGTTTGCCGATTATTGATAAACCAGATATATCTTCCAGGACTTTTGAATGTTATTGAACTGCCATGGAACTTGAGCCTGAATCTTGTTGAATGTTTCGGTGAGTTGTAGCCGCCATTTTGTGTAATTCGTAACTGTGTTGTGATTTTGTAGGGGGTATTCCTGCTGGATAAGCTAGTATAGACGATGGATAGTTGGATTTTTTTCATAAGTAACCTAAAGTATATTTTTCATTATATTGTGCTACAAAGTTTTATATTGCAAGTTCTAATTAAAAGTATTACTACAAAATCTAAGAGTAGTATAGTTTTTATGTATTTTCAAATTATATATTTTAAGTATATTAGCATAAAGTTTTCAAAATAGGATACTTTTTTTAATTTTTCCAAATTGGTTCTCGTTTTCTTTTTCATGCTTAACCTATTTAGGTTTAAATTATTTAAGTATACAATTTACTGTTAATGTATAAGTCTTCTTTTTGTGATAAACCTGAGACCATTCTTGGTCTGTTTATTTCCAGATAATAAAAAATGTGCAAATTAGAATCTCAGGAGTGAGAGTGAGCATCATTAGTTGTCTGTTTAATTTGCTTCAGTGTTGGCTCTGTGATCAGTGACCTGCCTTGGGGGAATCCTTCTTTTAGCCCGGCGCATGTTTTTATGAACAATGATTATAGCCTTTGGTCATTTAAGGTGTAAAATTACAAGCTGTTGAAAGATGAGAGGTATCAGTCTAGTTTATTACAATATCCCTCACTTTTACACCATTATCTATAGTATCCACTTTCATTATTAATGGGGCTTCCTTGCATCCAAGGGCTCAACTGTAATTCAGCTGCTTTCAAGTCTCCACCACTATGGCTTCCATCATTCTGAATAAATCTGACACACACACTCCTTACTCTATAAGAGTGAGAGTAAAAAGCTGTAATGTCCAATTCTGAGAAGCTCTTTGTGTCCATGGAATCATGCATAGTTATCAGTTATGGGTGCCATATTTATAATCTTTCTTTTATGTGCTAACTGCAGGCTGTAACATAATCCCACAGCACATACAATAACACTTTTCATAAAGTCCCATGCTTGCTATCTGAAGGACAACTATTGCTGTGGCCACTCAGATATGACCTTTACTGCAGCTGCGTCACTCTGTTGAATTTATCTGAATGATTGCCATTACAAAACTGTATTGTTTATTATTAGCTGATGTGATGGCAGTGATGTATGTTTGTGCTTTCATGTTCTACAGAGGAGGATCCTACTGAAAAATACTGTGTGCTGAACCAGATGACTTTATATCTTTTAAAATTTTAAAATAAAATACTTCAAATAAAAATTATACTTCCTCAGGGTTTTGCTCCAGCAGGTTAATTATTTCACGTTCATATTACATAGTGTTGCAGAAGTTTTCATTCTTCTTGAACTTTCTTATATTTTGTCAAATAATAATATCAAAAATCAGTTTAACTTATCTGGGATTACAGAACTAAGTTTATGATTTTTGAGTCTTCTCTTTAAATGGCACATGTTAATAAGATTAACCTAAATCAGTACATTTTTTTAGACCATTGGGAAAAACCTTTTTTCTGTCATTACTGTTTTTGGCCTTTTTGATCAGTAATGATGATTATGATTAAATCTTAAAAGGTCCTTAAAAAGGTTTAAAAAAAAGTTGCTAATCACGATTGACACAAAAAGTATTTTTCTTCTCCATTTTCCAAGTTAAGTCACATTTCAAATAAAATCTAAAAGGACAGGCAAAATGACAAACTACTCACAATGCTTAGAGGCATAATCCCAGAGGCAGATCAATCTAGCAAAGAATGACTTGTCAGATTGGATCGATGTGCTACTTGGAAAGACGCCAACGAAGTGCAGACATGCTTGCTGATTGGTATTGACCTCTGAGGCTAAGAAATGAAACCTTGTTAATCAATATGAGCTTAATATTATCACTCTCACTGCTGTATTTTGCTAGCAAAGAAGGTCATGTTATCATCTTTACCAGTGAAGCATTATGAAATTCTCTTTACTTAGCTGAGTCATTCAAGCTACTTTGCATTTTATTGCAAGAGCTGAAGGTCACCATTGATGCCAACAGACACTCAGAGGCCACTTTGTTAGGTACACGTGTCCAATTGCTCATTAAAATATATTTAAAATAAACTAATGACATGGCAGCATCTCAGTGCACTAAGACACCGAGATGTGGTGAGGAAGAGTTGTGAAAGTGCAAACAGGGCATCAGAATAGAGAAGAAATGTGATAAAAGTTGAGCAGGGACTTTGAAGCATTGATTTTGGTTAATTTCACAGATTTGAAGGTCTTAAAAAATTAAATTTAATTAATCATATTTTATACGTAGTAAAGTTCCAGATGGGTCTTTTGTATTGACATGTTCCTGTACGCCTGTAAACCTGATGCACAGGCAACATCCACAAACAGCAGGGATGATCAACAAAGCTGCTTCTCTTGGCTGACTGGGAGTTAATTTCTGCTGCAACAAAAACTGATGACATACTGGAAAGGACTACTATAGTGTTCACGTTTTCCTAGAAGCAGTTAGCCTATCAGTGAAGCTGATAGGCAAATCCTTCACTGAAGGATTTGCGTACTGATCCAAATCCTCCTATTTGGATCAGTACGCAGCAGTCATGTGGAAAATAATGCTTTGTTAATGTCAAAGGTCAAAGGACAGACTGGTCCACGTTCGTTTAGCATTGAACGTGAACGCTGTACGTTCATTGCTAAACGTACAGCAGCAGCACAGACATCGCTAATGTCAGCGTCCACAGTCCATGTTTCTGCAGAAGTTTCATGAATGATCAGGAGTGGATGAAACACTGAAGCTGAATGGGTACAATAGCATAATAACAACAGGATGAAAACAGATATCTCTGTTATTGAGTTTTCAATATTCAATAATTTATTTTATATAATATTTTCTATATGCAGCAGTTTTTAACAGCTGAAGGTAATATAGTTACTTGATAAAATGGCACTATCCACCAGGGAAATACACAGTACTGCCCCTTTAATCAAGTCCTACGACTAGATAAAAGTGATTTTGATCGCAGCATAGCAGATGTACAAGAATTTGAATGAAGAACCTTCTATTTGGATCAGTACGCAGCAGTCATGTGGAAAATAATGCTTTGTTAATGTCAGAGGTCAAAGGACAGACTGGTCCAAACTGAAAAATTGTTGCAGTCCACCCAAATGTGGAAAGTCGAAAAACAATGATAAATGTGTAATATGGGAAAAAAAAAGGAAATGTATATGAAAATATACATTTTTCATTCTCATCATCATAACTATGAATATAGTCAAAACAGTCAATTGTCATGTCCACAGAGCACTGTGCTGGTTATGTTAGTGTTTCCCTCCTTCTCTCCAGGGTGTGACCAGCAGTGCAACCTATTAGGACTCTTCAGAAGGAGCTTAGAGAAGACACAAAATTATCTTCCAAGCTCAGCTCTGTAGAGAAACTCACCTTCCCCTGCATCTCCTACCATCTCCGCACTATTTAGCTCTGCTCATTAAACTCTCACTACATCTCAACATCCCCAAGATACACATCTCCTCCAAGTGCTCCATGACATCTGGTTTGAATACATCTTTCTTTTTATTGACAGAGTACATGCTGTACAGTCATTGAGACAAATGCTGTTAAACCTTTTCCTCCATATTTATCAAGGAATCCTTAAGTATAAAAAAATCTGACCTCCAGCTTCGGTGGTGCCTTTTGATTTGCATTTGGCCATAAGGTGCAGCATTAAGCAATGCAACTGACCCAAAAGATTTAGTCAGTTTACCAGTTATTTAGTGGCTTTAGGTTGGGGAAATAAAACACGGCCTTATTAGAAAGGTGACCATGTTAACAACTGACTATGCCTGAGGTGTGTTTTTTATTCTGTTTTCACAAAAAAATTGGAAAAAGCAAAAGATCTCGGCGTAGTTTAGTCAACCTTATTTCTGCAACCTCCTTGCTACCTGTAAAATATGAAAAACTAAAAAAATGGATACAAGATCCATTACTCTACAAAGCATTCATACATTTTCTCATAATTTAATATTTAAAAAGAGAGCACTAAATAAATAATTTCACTTCAGCCAATTTCCACAGCATCAACAATGTTTTAGTTTTTTTTTTTTTAGTTTTTTTTGTGTGTGGGGGCAGCTTAGTCTTAAAACAGGCAAAGAAAACAAAAACTTCTGCATTATTGCTGACTACCTTCTAATCTTGTGTCTCAGGATTTTCCCGTCTGAATCAAGTTGGAAACTCCATGTTGCTTGTGTGAGACAAATTTCATCATGCCAGTCACAACATCTGGACCCAAAGAGACAGAGGAAGTTCAAGGTACAAAAACAAAGCAAACAGATTTTATCATTGGTGTTTCAAAGTGGTTCTGCTGGGTCTTTGGTTTTTGCACTGTGGTTGTTCACTTTTGTTGCTTTGACCATTGTTTTTTTTTATCATCAAATATAAAAGAACATTTTGATGTTTATTATCTCTGAAATTTCATGCACTGGTGACTTCAGAAGCTAGGAAATAAAATGTGTTGATTACTTTCAGGGCCTCTTTGAAAACTTTAAAGAAAAGTCTGATCAACTGGGATGTTGCTTGGTGTGCTTTTTTTCTGACAAGTAGTTCAACATTGCCTAACTATGCAGTGCAAACTATCTGGAATACATCACATTAACTGAACAAGAAGCTGTTTTACTTGACCTCACTCAAGAACTAATCTGATGTTCTGCATTTATTTTAACTTGGTTAAAAAAATGTCTTCTTTATAACACAATATTTCAAATAGTGAAATGCATAAAGATCATTTGTTACCATGTACTTTCCTGGCACATTCTGTAGCACAACCAAGTAACTATGTTACCTTAAGTTATTGTAAAAATGTAGTAGTATATATGTCAAACAAAACTTAACAAAGAAATAGACTTTGCACTTTGACACTTGGAAATTAGCTGATCTCTCTAAGAAGCTTCTATTCTCTCTAACACGCCGCCTTCAGCCCATCATCACACCAGTGGTCGTCGTTGTTTACAACTGTTTGTAGGAGAGCTGAACAGAGAAATAGTTTATACGATGAGCTTCAGCAGACACAATGTTTTACTCTCTGAGGTATATGAATATTAATCTTGTGAAAATGTTTAATAATCAACAAATACACAAAAGCCCTTTTCTCTTTGCAGTGGGGGGTGGTAGTTTACAGTTCAGGCAATTTCCAGTAAGCTTCATACCATCAAACTGAGGCAATACATATGTCATGGGCAAACGGTGATGATTAAGGCTTTAACTGTTCTTAGCTGTTGTTAAGGCTGGAGGAGTGTTAAGTCCACCCCTTGAGGAAACAATTATTATTCAATGGCTGAAATCTAGACCTGCTGTACCAAGCAAAGCAGTACAAGGGGCTAGTCTTGTACTAGACTAGATCGAGACGGTTATCTGGTCAAATAAGTTCAGTGAAATCATGATCACTAAAGCAGGTATTATACTTTTTTGTGTGAGGAGTTGGAAATGAAATCATCATGAAATGTTGTAAGAATGTCCTGGTAGTGCATACTCTGATATTGAACTTGATAAAAGTCAGACTAGCACAGGGAGATGGCCTCACTCTGCAGATCATTGCTGACTGTGGAAACTCAACAACATTCTAAAACTTGGATTCTATGTGTGTCTACTTCTGCTGAAAAGGAGAACTTGGGAGCACAAAGCAACAGGGTTTTTTCCTTCGTAGTTCAGGTAACACACTTCTGATATCGTCTCTGGTTTAGGAGTGTCGTAACACATGGAATGTGACAGTTACAGCCCATGGCTTCAATATCTCTGTGTGTGGTGTCTGATATGGCTCTGAATTCAGCTACAATCCACACTCTATGTATCTTCCCTAAAGTCTTGAATTGACTTTGCTTCACAATCCTCTCAAAGCTGCAGTTATCCCTTTCACACATGTTTTGCTTCCACTAATCTTCCATTAACACATTTGGACATATCACATTATGAACAACCAGCTTCTATAGCAATGACCTTTTGTGTGACTATTAAGGAAAGCTAGCACTCTCTCCTATTTTTCCATGATTGAATACAACTTTTCTGGATAAAAAAAAATATATATATATATATATATATATATATATATATATATATAACTAATAACTAAACATAACATAATGATTGGCAGCAGGCGAGCTGAGCAGATGGAGAGAAAATATTAAACAAGTTTGTTTTTCTATGCTTTATTAAAGCACTAACTTCTGGTTGGTTATCAGAAAAACAAATGGAACATAGATAATAAGGTGAAAATAATTTTCAGTTTAAACACTGAGGATAATAAAGGCACTATTTAAGTCTGTAAACTTCCTCACTGATCTCATATTGAGTACACAAGTCAGGCTATGAACAGACATTTGTGTTAGCTGCACAAAATAATAAAATGATCATTTATTTTAAACTCTGTGATGGACCTGTCCAGTTTGTGCCCCGTCATTCACCCTTTGACTGCTGGACATAGGCACCAGCACCCATGGCGACTCCACTAGGGATAAGCCTGTGAGATAATGGATGGATGGATGGATTTCTTTTAAACTAAAACCTTTATTATTGCGTAACATCAAGAAAATACAGAAAACTGATATGCTTTCTTTGCTGTACCAAGGATATTTTTATCAAGATACAATTTCACAGAATCTCAGTAAAGCCAAAGTAACAATCGTGGTTTCTTTCTAGGTGTACAGTGGCATTTAATTGTAAGATAAAATACAGCTTATTTGCCAAGCAACATGCAGTTTATATGATTCACTGCTGCCCCGCTGGAACATCATAAAACATTCAAAACATGTAATGAAAAACAACTTGCTGATTAGCAGCTGATGTTGTCAGTCTGATTGGCATGTGGATGACTGTCCTCCACAGGCTGCAGTCAACAGGTGACGTGTGTCCTATTTATGCCAAACAGTGCCAGGTCAGTCTCCTGCCATGCTGTTGAGCTAAAAGCACCTGAGTCAATAAAAAAAAGTACATGTTAAATTATTTTATTTTAAGTTCTATTCAAAACAATCAAGGACACTGATTGACATTTGTTTTATGTTTAAAACTTGGTTTTAGTTTTTAGTCAAATATTATTAAATGTTATTTCCAAAGTATTTCAACTTCCTAAGCTGCAAGACCTTGAGATTACTATATAAAAACATCCGTGAATCCTAGATTAGTTTGTATTTCTTGTTTTTATCAACATCATGACAGATAACGGCATGCAATGACAGATATCGGTGTGAAAAGGCCTTTCTATCACAGATGTTGCCCTTGTCCTCTGTGTGACATTTCAGAGGGCATGTCAGCCCAGCAGTGTCATGATGTTCTGAGTCTTCAGCATCACAGTATGAGTTTTGTCCACTGCTGGCGCCCTGCTGCCAGGCAGCCTTTTAACTACCTCAGTGAACTTTGTCAAAGTGACAAACTGACCCTCTCCTGAGTACTCGGACTCTGCATTTTGTCTTCCTGGTGACGTGTCTCAAAAACCCCTCAAACTGCTCCTTTAATAAACTAACAGTATCTTTGGTCCAGTTATGTAGTTTGAAATCAAACATGTCCTGCGATAGACCTAGTTTTCCTTTCCGTGGTCATTGGATGTTTGCCTGATCTGTCTCAAGTCTAATCAAATGTCTCTATCCATTACCTGTTCAACTTCTTCTGACACCTCAGAGCCCATAGTACCTTTGGTCAAGTCTAACCTGTTTGCTCGCTGCAACAGTGCCTACAAGGAGCCATTTTCCACAGAAATAATTTGTCAGTCACACAGCTTTAATAAATGGTATTGTCCATCTAAAGGTGTTGTGGTTATCACTGCAATAGGCACTAATGTGTCTCAAGCTGCTGCTCCTGGAACCCATGATTTAAATGGAGGTCCTTAACGTGGCCCAGTTTGATTTCATGCCCTCAAACTTCCTTGAACATCAGAGAGGTGTAAGTTGAAGTTGTCTGTAACCAGGTCAGTGCCAGACATCCCCAGTTCCTCTTCATCAATGAAGTGAGCATTTTATGTTTGCCTGGCACTCTTCTTTCCTGTCTGCTGACACATCTCTTCACCTAAGTGTCCAAGAAATAATGCTGGGTGTCTGATGATACAGTTAGAAAAGAACCTCACACTAACCAGACGAAGCTGCAACACCAAAAGACTCAGCTGGGGTCTTATGCATACCCCCACTCCCACCCAAAGCATTTCAACTTTACCTACTCTGGAATAGGAGTGAGCCAAACCGTCTTCAGGCGTTGGATTCCCAGGACTAGTTGTGGACAATAGTCCTTCAGTAGTCCACTGCTGTTGTCTCTAACAGTCAACAGCAGTGGACACAACCTTGTTTTAAGAACAGCCAAGAACATGTGCATGCAGAAGGTCAGAGTGGAGTGTGGGCTTAATATGTGTAGAAAAAGCAGATTGGCATTAGAAGTTGCAGATAGTGGGAAAATCTAACTTTTGACTAAAAATTGGCTGATAATAGGTTACAGCAACAAGCACCATGACTAATGACACTTATTGCTGATGGATGCCTGTTACCCTTAGCTGTTCAAGTTATTCCTGAAATAAGTAGCAGCTCCTGTCAAATTTATATCAAGGCTTAAAGAAGAAATTTTTACTTATACTCTTACAAAAGATAAGAATAAATAATATATAGTCATCGTATTTGAGCAGTAAAATAAGAGGGAAGTTGGAGGAAAAGTAAAAAAAAAAAACAATTCTAAAATATTGGTATTTAAAACTTTCAAAAGCACTTAGAGCCTTTTTAACTAACTGCCATCAGGAGCAATAATGTAGTTCTAGAGCTCAACCACACAAAGGAAAACCAAATTGTTGGTGCTAAAGCCAGTTAATTTCTGCAGCTACATAGACACAAACGGTAGAGAAGGAACTTGGTAAAAACCACCAAGTAACTGCTTTAGATGCTTGAACCATAAGCTTAAGAAAATGTGTTTGAAGTTTCCATCTGAGGTTTGGTTGTTTTTCCCACTGTCTTGTCTTTCATATTTCTATGGTGAGCTATGGTGGAAGTGAAACAAAACATTAAAATCATGAATTGAAATTGGTTATTGGTACCAAAATTTAGTTTGATGATTGTATTCTGAACTTTTTGTGATTTTGACAGACGTCAGGTCAACCTTGTTTACTGTTAATATCTAGGAAGTGGGGTTAGTGATGCTAATGTACCAAAATAAGCTGAAATCTGAGGAATGTCTAATATCTAAAATCTAGGCCATGAAAAATAATAGTTATGCCCAAGGTGTGTTACAACCAGTCATATTGAGTTTCTGTTAGTGATTTGTGTGTGTGCGTGTGTGTGTGCGCGTGCGTGTGTGTGTGTGTGTGTTTGTTTGTGTTTGTTTGTGTGTGTGNGTGTGTGTGTGTGTGTGTTTGTTTGTGTTTGTTTGTGTGTGTGCGCGCGCGCGTGTGTGTGTGTGTGCACGCGTGTGTGTGTGTGTGTGTTTGAGACCCAATAACTTCCCTCAGTATCTCTCCCTTGTCTCCCTACCCGTCTCTCATTTGCTCAGTAACTCCCGTTTAGCAATCCAGCAATCAAACTTCCAACCATAAGGACTTCTTGATTTTTCTCAGTTAGTGTCAGATTCTCTACTGTTGCCATCAGCCTGTTTTATTGGTTTGCTCAGTTCAGTTACCTTTAAACTGGGAACATCACCTCCAATGCTCATCTTTGCATTTGGGTCCTCAACATTGCCAAAAAGATGTACCTAATAACAGGTCCAGTGAGTGTTTAAAACATGTTTAAATGGCAACTTTAATGGTTATAAAATGTATATATAACACACGAGGAATTTATGTATGGTGGTATCAAACAGAATTTTTCCTGTGTTATAAGTTTAAGCAGATGTTGGTGGAATGAGACTGACACCTCTGTAAAATAAACATGAAATCTGTCCAGTGGAGACCGTCAAAGAATTTCCATCAAAGGCTGAAACAACCAGATTTAAAGGAATATCCATGAGTTTGATGCATAATGTGACCATGTCGCTGCAAGCTGCTCATGTTATGTCCTCATGTGTTATTCTACTCGTATATATCTGTTAGCAGGCTGATAATTATCTTTTATAAATTACATCAATTACATCAATGCAATATTTACATAAGAGCTTCCCTTGATCCATTTCTTTTCTGAAAGTCGCTGACCTCATTAGCATATAAATATTGTTTCATCAAACAGTTTCAGATAACTTTATCTGTTATTTATTCTGTAGAGAACACAACAGTCTGACATACCAAGGGAGGGACCTTGATTTATATGTTTTCCCCAATAGGTATTTGTAGAGGAAGGTACAATACCTCAAAGAAAATTACAAATGAAACAGAAAACAAAGCTGTGTGGAAACCCATCAGATTTAGAGATGTGGTGGTGTTTATATACATTATTTAAAATGTGGATGGATTTTTTTGTCTTGAATTTTAAAATTTGTTTGCCAAATGGAAAATCCCCCTGAATGCATTCTGATACCCTGAAATACAAGAAGTTGTGTATTCACTTTAAATTTAAATATCCCTGCTATTGTATTTGGCTGCTTACAGTATGAACCATCATTCTACGACATTAAATTGTTTACTTTTCCCTGGATGTAAATGTCTATTTGAAGGTGTCTATCAAATTATCAAATTATTTGCAACCTTATACCTCATGTCATTTAAAGCATTATTGCATTCTAAAATAAATCGGAGTACTACTACTTCCTATTTTGCCATCATTAATTTTATCTTAGGCAACTAAAATATTTGTATCATCTTTTGTCGTCACACAGTAAGCCTATTTTTCCATCCCATAAAGGTAAATATTAGAAATGGAAGTGATGTGGTCCTGGCTTGTCCAAATTTATTTCCGTATGACGGTTCCTCTTGTAGGAGACGAATGGTCTTGTTCCAGGAAAGCCCCAAATCCATTAGAATAGCAGGCAATGCCACACTGAGTTAGGTTCATACCTAAGTTTGTGCCTTTTGTTTTCCACAGGAAAAAAGAAATCACAACCTGTACTACAAGTATTATGTATTATTATTCAGTAAGAAGCCACATCCTGGTACATGGTAATATTCTCTCTCCCTCACGTTTCCTGTAAGACTTATTTTTTGGGCTCTTGTTGGACCATCACTAATCTTTAATTTCCTCTGAATAAACCATTGTTTTTGTTTAGGGTGTGCTCAGACGCGCTACAATGTTAAAATCCCTTATATTCAGCTCTGCGACTTGTGTGAGTTGTTGAGAATTTCATCCTGTTCCAGAAAAACCCTGATTTCACCCGAAGAAAAATGTTGGTGTTTTTTTATTTTTTTATTTTTTTTAATGCCAAACCTACCTTGATCCACTATGCCACAACAGTTCAAATTTGGTTCATCAGACCTTAGGCTTTCTTCCATAAGGCTAAAGAGTTCTTTTTCTTTTTTTTTTTTAAACCGAGGCTTGGATAGCTTATTTGAGACCAAAGGCCTCAGTCTTTCAAACTTACTGTGGAAATATTCAGAACCCATTAAACACTCTTATAGAAAAAAACAAAAAACATAACCAAGAGAGAAGTGATGAGCTGAGCAGGAGTGCTGTGAATGTTAATGTTTGGAAGAGTGGCCAACACAGATTTCCTCTGCCTCCATTACAACTCTAAAAGGATGCAGAAAGTCAGTGGTATCATTTTCTACTCCTGCTGTTGGCTGGTTGACCTGATTGAAATTTAACCAGAGAAATTGAGCTCAATGGGAGAAATCTCAGATGGAACAGTGAAGGGAGATGAGAATCGAGTGGACTTGCATAGGAATGCAATAGCCAGGCTAAATGGTTTATGACTGACATTTTTTTTTACACTAAACAAGAGTTTAAATAGTTTCTTACTTTATTTTCTTACGTTTTTACTAGGGATATGTCTATGATAAAATAAAATAAAAATCCTGTCCAAAATAAGAAAAATTGATGGCACACAATTCATCTTTAAAAAAAAAAAGACCTTTTTACAAGACCTTTTTACACTTTGGGAAAAGTGTTTGCATTAAAAGATGAAACTAATTTTAGCCTGGATGACCAACCAAAGCTTCTGTGGGATCCTTACTATTGCTATCATTTCATAAAAGCAACAGACTTCCTAGTGGGCTGGAACTATTTTTTCCACTTCTTTTTCATGCTTTCTTTTTCTTTTTTTGAACTTTTTACCCAACAAAAGAAAATCAATTTCTACTCTAATCTGAACTCAACTTTAGTCCCAGCAGGGAGACACTCATAAAGGTTTTCTCATCTTAACGGAACCCATTCAGAAGCGGAGTTGATAAAAACGTGGTGGCCACACGAGAGACAGAAAGCAAGAGATGGACTGCGTGTCCAATATTAATCAGCGAGATGGCTGGAAACTCTTGAAAGGATCGGGTTTGATACATGCTGGCGGGACATCTGTCCCACTCAGTTTAATAAACTTAAAACTCTTTGGGAATAAAGTCACTGCTTCAGAAAGTTTAAGAAACTAAATCCTTAAAACGAAAGAACGAAGTTTGTATAGTCTCATTTTCTTTATCTTAAACGTGCAATTACCAAGGGAGACAATCAAAACTTACAGTAAACGGAGGAGAAATTGCTAATCTACCTCAGACATGTTGGTGTATAGTAGATATAAACGCGACTGAATCTGTGGTCAATATAGTAATACATATAGTGTAACAATATATAGAACAAACATGGTGTGTAATAATTTATTAATCTGAAAATGAGCTACATATTTACATTCCTTATCACTTCACAAAGTCTTGAGGTGACTGAATTAGCCAATGACATGCCATCATGCAGGTGCAGGAAATAAACACGTCTATGATGGTCTGTTGACTTGCCTGACAACTGATGGCACAACTGTCCCTACCTTTTATTCTCTTGTTGACACTGACACAGTTTGACACATTTAATCTTTTGCTGCTTGACAACTGTGACATTTTAGCTTTTTTAAGCTAAAGAAAAAAAGGTGCATTTTGTACTACAAAGATGAAAACGTTTGCTAAGACATTTCAAAATGTATTTTTAAATGAGAATATTAAAACAGTTTAGTCTAATTACAGTAGTAGTTTATAAATCAGCACTTATTTTAAATAATTTCCAATATTTTTTTTTTCTTCATTAGATTTAAAAGAGGCCAAATTAATTTATGGAACTTTAATTTATTTGGCTATTCAAATAATTCATTTCTCTTGTTGCTAATTATAATACACTGAATCTTCATTATAGCCTCAAACAACTGTGGTCTCAGCCGGTCAGAATGCATCAGAATAGGAGAAGAAAATTATTGAATGTTTGTTTTGTCGATTTGTCTGTCCTTTGCTGTGGTGTTGCAAAAATCCTTTAGATACTACATACAGGCCACAAAATTAGAGGAGCAGTGTTATGTGTTTTCCAGACACAGTGCCATTTTATAGTGCAATCAAGTGCGTTGATAGAATATTGCTGAATAAACCAAGCATTACTTAAATTAAATTAGACTTCTCAACTTAACACCTTGAAATTGGGTCTGTGTCTCTTTCAAAAGCTCCTGCTTGTTCTAAATGGTAGTCAGTTTTTCCTTCTGAATGACTGGTACAACGTAGCCTCACAACGTTTCCCTTCTACCTGAAACCTTCAGCTGTTTGGAGACACACATAGAGAAACAGAACCACAAAACCAGCAAAACTCTTTAGCTTAGCTTAGTCAAAACCAAGCCTGTTCAATTTGCCAGACTTACTTTTGTTTCATTTTTCTTTGCTACATTCATGAAAGTTTTACATGAAGTTTTTTATTTGTTCTCTACACCTCTTTTGCTCAGGTTCCAGACTGATCTAAAGTGGGAAATAACAGAAACTTGTAATGACCCAGAGCCAGACAAACCATCTTCTCCCTCCTGCCGTAGAGGAACTTTTAGGCTGGTTCATCGAAAGGTGACATAAGAAGATCTGGACCCCAGTGAGCCGCTCTGCTTCTTACGCTAAGGTCATTTTCAGGTACTTTAAAATTAACCTGCCAGGTGGTTCAGAAAAGGAGGTGCTTTATCCTTCAATTTTAGGCTTACCAGACAGTTAGTGTCTGATTTTTAATAAAATAATAAACTATTACTAGCAAATATTTTTGAACAATTTACAAATAAACTTCCAGTGTAAATTGAAAAAAATATTTTTCAATGTTTTCTTTTTTGGGTTTTTAAGGGGAAATAATCCTTAATGTAATTCATAATGAGCATAATTACATTCTCGATTCCATGTAATTAGTTTGCTTAATTGTAAATAAATCCTAAACGTGGCAATGATGCAGTTTCATTAAATGTGTGATTAAAACAAGATGGAGAATCCATCATTCAGAAAGATTTTGGATTGAATTTATGGTAAAAAGTTAGTTTGAATAAGACTGTATAAAATATGAATTAATTCAGTTCCAATTACCAGTGCGTCATCATTTCTTATTAAGGGTGTTTTCTCCACAAATGTATGAGAGCTTGGATCGAAGTAAATCTACTAGAAACCTCAAAGCCAAAAGTCAAAGCCACAAGTTTGAGTCTACAGTATATATCCTTTTTTCAGTTCTACAGTCGTTTACTTAAAGATGCAATTAATAAAACATACTTACGGACTCTATCTAGTGGGAATTTCTTTACCATGACAAATAACTTCCCAAGAGCTTCCTTCATTTGGTATTTTATAAGAGACTGGCTAAATTTATATTTTGACGTTGATAATAAGATGCGGCGCTTTACTTTGACTTCATATCAAACTTTAAACTTGTGGCATAAATCCACTGAGGCCTAATTTGGCAAATTGTGCAGTAAGAAGATTTCTTTCCTTCAGGCGGCAAGAAGAAATGTGAGTATTTGAATAATGTGAGTTCTCATTTTCGTTTTGGCAAATCCCAAAAAAAGTCATTTCAATAATTTAATTGAAAAAGGCTTTTTTTTTTCTTCATTTTTAGACTCAGTTTGTCATGATGGCACATGAAAACTGTTGGAGCTTCTTTATATTTTTAATCACCAATGTTTGCACAAATGCATTCTCACTGGCATACTTCATGTAATGTGCTCCAGTGACATTTAGTTTAGACAAAATCTAGATGTCTGATACAAAAATATGAAAACATTTAAAACATAGCTAATAATAATAAAATGGAAATTCTGGTTTATATTTGTATGTTTACATTTGATGGTGACATAAGATATATGTCTAGGTATTTGTTTTAAATGTACTCTTCGAATATATTACCTTTCTGATTTATTTTTCTACATTTTATGTATTTGAAAAAAACTGTTTAGAGTATCTTACAGTTTTAATGTGTTTAATTTAAGCACAAAGTAAACTATAACCCCTGGTTTATGGACTTAAGCTTTTTACTTTGTTTAGCTATTTTTATATGTATATATTTCAACATTCTAGCATCAATAATCATAATGGGGAAAATATGGAAATACGTTTTGACATTCAGACTGTCAAAAATTTGCATTGCATTGATGACAGATGTCAGTGATTCACCTAATTTTAAAGCAATGCAATAGGAATCCATTCAGAGCCTTTTGTGTAATATTATCTTGGGAGACAAAAACAATTTTTCAAAAAAANAAAAGCTCCTGCTTGTTCTAAATGGTAGTCAGTTTTTCCTTCTGAATGACTGGTACAACGTAGCCTCACAACGTTTCCCTTCTACCTGAAACCTTCAGCTGTTTGGAGACACACATAGAGAAACAGAACCACAAAACCAGCAAAACTCTTTAGCTTAGCTTAGTCAAAACCAAGCCTGTTCAATTTGCCAGACTTACTTTTGTTTCATTTTTCTTTGCTACATTCATGAAAGTTTTACATGAAGTTTTTTATTTGTTCTCTACACCTCTTTTGCTCAGGTTCCAGACTGATCTAAAGTGGGAAATAACAGAAACTTGTAATGACCCAGAGCCAGACAAACCATCTGCTCCCTCCTGCCATAGAGGAACTTTTAGGCTGGTTCATCGAAAGGTGACATAAGAAGATCTGGACCCAGTAAGCCGCTCTGCTTCTTACGCTAAGGTCATTTTCAGAAAAGGAAGTGCTTTATCCTTCAATTTTAGGCTTACCAGACAGTTAATGTCTGATTTTTAATAAAATAATAAACTATTACTAGCAAATATTTTTGAACAATTTACAAATAAACTTCCAGTGTAAATTGAAAAAAATATTTTTCAATGTTTTCTTTTTTGGGTTTTTAAGGGAAATAATCCTTAATGTAATTCATAATGACCATAATTACATTCTCGATTCCATGTAATTAGTTTGCTTAATTGTAAATAAATCCTAAACGTGGCAATGATGCAGTTTCATTAAATGTGTGATTAAAACAAGATGGAAAATCCATCATTCAGAAAGATTTTGGATTGAATTTATGGTAAAAAGTTAGTTTGAATAAGACTGTATAAAATATGAATTAATTCAGTTCCAATTACCAGTGCGTCATCATTTCTTATTAAGGGTGTTTTCTCCACAAATGTATGTGAGCTTGGATCGAAGTAAATCTACTAGAAACCTCAAAGCCAAAAGTCAAAGCCACAAGTTTGAGTCTACAGTATATATCCTTTTTCAGTTCTACAGTCGTTTACTTAAAGATGCAATTAATAAAACATACTTATGGACTCTATCTAGTGGGAATTTCTTTACCATGACAAATAACTTCCCAAGAGCTTCCTTCATTTGGTATTTTATAAGAGACTGGCTAAATTTATATTTTGACGTTGATAATAAGATGCGGCGCTTTACTTTGACTTCATATCAAACTTTAAACTTGTGGCATAAATCCACTGAGGCCTAATTTGGCAAATTGTGCAGTAAGAAGATTTCTTTCCTTCAGGCGGCAAGAAGAAATGTGAGTATTTGAATAATGTGAGTTCTCATTTTCGTTTTGGCAAATCCCAAAAAAAGTCATTTCAATAATTTAATTGAAAAAGGCTTTTTTTTTTCTTCATTTTTAGACTCAGTTTGTCATGATGGCGCATGGAAACTGTTGGAGCTTCTTTATATTTTTAATCACCAATGTTTGCACAAATGCATTCTCACTGGCATACTTCATGTAATGTGCTCCAGTGACATTTAGTTTAGACAAAATCTAGATGTCTGATACAAAAATATGAAAACATCTAAAACATAGCTAATAATAATAAAATGGAAATTCTGGTTTATATTTGTATGTTTACATTTGATGGTGACATAAGATATATGTCTAGGTATTTGTTTTAAATGTACTCTTCGAATATATTACCTTTCTGATTTATTTTTCTACATTTTATGTATTTGAAAAAAACTGTTTAGAGTATCTTACAGTTTTAATGTGTTTAATTTAAGCACAAAGTAAACTATAACCCCTGGTTTATGGACTTAAGCTTTTTACTTTGTTTAGCTATTTTTATATGTATATATTTCAACATTCTAGCATCAATAATCATAATGGGGAAAATATGGAAATACGTTTTGACATTCAGACTGTCAAAAATTTGCATTGCATTGATGACAGATGTCAGTGATTCACCTAATTTTAAAGCAATGCAATAGGAATCCATTCAGAGCCTTTTGTGTAATATTATCTTGGGAGACAAAAACAATTTTTCAAAAAAACAAAAAAAAAAAAACAACAAATGTTCTATTTGTCTTTATATTTAAAATCTTCATTTCTAACAAGACAAAGCAGCTTCTAATATTCCTTGTAGTCTCCACTTAATAAATATCATCAGGATGATGAGGGGTTTTTTATCTCAGAGGAAAATTAAGTTGATGGAAGCAGAAAATTTCTTAACCAAATAAATGATGTGAATAACAACGTGACTAATGTGCATTGTGTTTCTGAAAAGAGACTCTCTCTGAGATGTTGCTGTGATTGTGGTGCTGATCAGCTATTAAAATGGGTGTGCTCAGCGTCTGTTGGTGAATACCCTTCTTTGAAGCCTCTGAAACGTAAAATTGTGTATCCCATTTTCTTTCTCCTATTCAAGCAAAGAGAAGACACATCTACCAAATAAGCAAAAAATGCACATTGGTTTACAGATTTTAAGATGTTGAAGCCGGTGAAATGAGAGGGATAATGCATCATAGTAAACAGGCTTTCAGTTTTGGGAAAATTATGAACCTTGTACCACATAAAAACTTTTATTAGGAATATGGAATATACAGAATATGTCTCCTGGAAGCTTGGTCTAAAAATTGTTCAAAAAGAACCCTGATGCACTCCTAGTCACAATTCATTGTTCAGTATTACTGTCTACAACACTTATTTTAATTCATCTAGTTGCATGAAATATAAAAAAATAGAAATGGATCATGAACCTTTTTAATTTGTTTTCTTCAGTTTATTGAGATAAATCTGTCTAAATCAAATTTAAATTATATTCTCATTAAAGGACTCCTACTTTTTATCAGTGGAAAAAAGACAAACTGGAGGACTTGGTTTAGGTTTGGATTGAGAACTCCACTATTTTTAGACATAAAGCTGCACATCGTTTTCAAAAGATATGAAAGCAACATGTGCCTCTGACAATGTTTTAAATTACAGTTCTGATTAGCAAGATTAGGCTAATCTCAAACAACCAGATTTTGTTTAGATTTATGTGTTTTGTAATCATATAGCCTTTGTTAGAAATGCTTTTTTTTTTTTTTTTTTTTTTTTTTTTTTTACCTTAGACAGTTTGAGACACGAGAGGTCAAAGGTGTCTGTTTGCTGTTCTCAATTTTGAGGACAACCTGACAACCTGAGCCGTTCTGTGATAGTCTCTTCCTGTCAGAATATTTCTTTTAAAATCTTTTTTCAGGTAATCAGACTGTGTTTCTGCATTGACCTGTGATGGATGAATGGCTTAGACTTCGTTTTGGTTTTGTGTAGCTGTCTCAACAAACCACAACTTCATGAATTGTAAAGCAGAACTGTTTTATGGACTTTATACTTTAAAGCTTCCTTTGGTATTTTTTTACAGAGCGTCCTGATTAAATGTCATCTTCTATGAACTTCTGCAGTCAAAGAGCTTTTTTATGGAAGCGTGATCTGTTCATCAAGTATACTGAAACGTTACAGATCACTGCGTAAAGATAAACGTTCAAAAGGTTATGGTCTC
>NW_006799978.1:1818894-1888204 GCF_000485575.1 Poecilia formosa | reverse complement strand
GGTAAAATAGCTTATTGGCTGCGATAAGAGTGGGATTGTAATTTTTGCTCTTTTGAGGAATCATTGCTTTTTACTACAGTTTTTATTGCAAAATGCAAATACAAATTCCTGCTTGTATCAATGAAGAGATTGAAAAATATCATTAGTGAAAAATGGCTTTGTAAATAATGGTAAACTGATGCACAATATACAAAATATTGCATAGGTGAAAAATGTAATATTTGAGGGAAAAGAAAACTGTTATCAATACATTACTTTCTAAAGATAAACTAGATGAAAGCATTTTCACATAAACTCTTTAGTTAGTTAGTAAAGAGGTAAAAAGATGAGACTCCAACTAAATTATTTTGTTCAGGTTTCATGCACCTAGTTCAAATTCTGTATAAAAAAAAAAAAAATTATACAGATTTTAAGCACATATTTTATCAAATTATTAGTTGGTTAATCCTACAACTGTATTGATAAGTCAAGCAGAAAGAATTCAGATTTAATGTTGGAAGGATTTTTGATCGAGCAAAAGGAATTCACTGCATTTTAAACGATAAAATGTTATGAATTTTTAGTTTATTGTATATACTAATTAATTTCTAGTATTGTGTAATAAGGCTCAAGTGTTGAAATAAAAAAAATACAGAATATGCCAGTTTTTTCCAACTAATCAATAGAATAATCAGTTACTAAAATAATCATTATTTGCAGCTCCTTTCCCATGAGCCTCCAGTTGATGTTGATGGGCAGCGGCTCTGCACCAAATTATAAAACTTACTCTGCACAATGGATACATCATGACCACAGAACAGCAGGGGACACAGTAAGAAACTGAGCTTTGGTTTTGGTTCAGCTCTGTTCTTATTTCAGCATATCGTATTCACAGCCAGAGACCAAGCCACAACAGGTCACTAAATGTCGTCCTTTAAAGCAGACACTCCCCTCACAGAAGTGTGAGATGATTTTGTTTAACATTTTTTTCAAATCCCTCTACAATTCTGGCGAACAAATGTTCCTATTAATTATTATGACTTTTAAATTTACAAAATGTCAGGGGTTGAGATTTACATTGTATATATTTTTGGCCTTTTTGCATCAGCAGTGTTAGACTTTATCAGTCATCCAAAAGCAAACTCAGCAGCAGCATCAATCCATTATTTACTAAAATCTAAATAACAGAGCAGCTTATACACAAGCTGCTTCCACACTTTACCAACCAGAGGAGTCAATAAGACAGAAGAACAATAACAGACAACACGTTAAAACATTTCATAATGGATGATCTGCACCTGGGGTCCAAACATCTCCACAAATCAAAACAGTCATTTGAAAAATAAATGAAATATAACATGACATTAAGCCTCATCGTGACAGTCAATACACAAATAGATGATATAACCCTGGGTCTACCATCTGCCGTTTGCTGGTCAGAAACTTCACACTCATTCACTACTTTTCTTTATCACACAATAAATAATTTGTCTTTGTAACATAAAGTACTTTTTCACCTTCAGTATACTGTATATATATTTTTTTAGCCATTTAGTGAATTAGGTAACAGCTAAAAGGGGTGAAGAAATACTGAGTGCCACATGCAGTTGATGGATGGATGGGCTTATTCCAGAGTAAAAATTAAACTAAAAGTTGGAACTATGAAACCTTTTATTCTTATTGAGACTGATGTCATAATATGACACTTATTTTAAATATTAATTGACTGTTTTGACTAAAAGTCAAACAGTTTTTTGTGTAAAACATATTATCAACATGATGTCTTAATTCAGGAACGCAGTAGGGACCTTTGGCACACTGAATAGCTACAGAAGAATAAAAGAAATGTTAACCTGACGGGCTTTGTGTCTCTCTAAGAAAGTTATAGAAGACGTCATCAGGGCAAACTCATAATGTCTTCGTAATGAAATAAGAGGAGCGATTTCCATCTGCGTCACAAACTGAAGTCTAAACATGCTAAATCTGAGACAGGAAAGCAAAATGTAAACTGCAGTATGTTCTGAATTTATACAGTGAAGACCACAGTATTTAAACATTTACTATCAACTTTAAGGTTACCTTTATTTATTACTCTTTTAATCATAACAACTGTTTAAATCTGTGTAAATAAATCTCTTTATGATTATGTTTTGACATTAAAACAAACTCCTTAAGTTGAATAGATGAATGTGATTTCAGTTTGAAAACCAAAGATGAAATCTCATGATACTTGAACTAACCACTACATCAAGTCCATTAAATAGCAAATTCCCATCCAACTAAAAGTCTCCAGGTTTCTGGAGCAAGTCTGTGTCAAATATTTAATAATCTGATTATGCTGAAGTTTCATGAATCATTTTCACAATGCCACAAACTGTTCATGCATGTTCCTCTTGAAAATTGGTCTGCAATCTTCTCTACAGACGTTGCAGTCAATGTTCCACAGAAGGCCATTCCTTTTCGCCATAGACTTCTGTAAACGAAGTGCTGCAGAGTGATGTCTGTTCTTCTGCACATGCTTGTCACTTTGGGCTCGTAAACAATTCACACTGAAGTCTGATTGTGGTTGGATTTAACTAGTAGTACAAAAAAATGGAACTGAGCGTTAAAGATAACAGTAGTTCTGTTAATTGACCTGCTGCAATTAAGAAGCACAAAGTAAAAAGGAAAAAAACACAATTGTTGATTCAATTAAAATTTTAATTTGCTTTTAACAAGCATATGCTATTAAACTCACGAAAGACCTACAACATCAGAAATATTTTCTGGCAGAATCAGACAGTTTTGGAAAACAAAAAGGTCATAATGATGAAAGACTTACTCATTAATTTCCCAAGTGTGCATGGCTCTTTCTCTGGAGTGTTTAAGTCTGTCTCCACGGATCTTCAATTACCCTAATTAACGTTTCTCAGGCAGCTGTCTACTAGACAGTTGAACTAAAGAACTAATTTTCAAGTCTCAAACTATTCTAATGCCAAACAAGAGGAAACAATATCAACAACTGTCTCTGGCACATTTTTTAGTTCACTTGTGACACTTTTAATCATCCCTTTGCTTCTGCTCTCAACCTTTTAGCTTTTTTATTCAGATGTGTTCCAGAAGAGCTGTGGCGTTCCTATTCTCAGCGGCATCTCATTGTGACAGGCAGTGTGTTCTCTGTACGTGTCTATAAGAACAGTTCATTCAAATTAAGTACTAGTTTGACTTTATTGAACGTAGTGTAATAAAGGAACAAACAAAGTTATATACAAGCAAAAATAAATTTAAAACAAAAGCAAATAAAACAAAAGAATTGTAGTAAAGTATATTTACACGTTCAAATCGCAAACTATGGCAAATTCAAAAGTAGAGAAATATTTTATATGTGGAACTAAGATAATAAATTGTGAGGTCCAGCACTGTGTTCATCTTCCACATGGAGAAAAAGGGGGATTGTTTCCTGGAACCTTTACTTCATAACAGTGTTTAATAATGGGTCTGGTGGAAAATGAGCTGTTATGAGGAAGGAAGGGTGTAGGACAGGAAACTTTGTCATTTAGGAAAACAAACTTTCTTACAGCTGAATGTTTTATTCTCCTTGTGGTGACCAGACATGATCCATGTTTACTGGCTGACTTCAGAACCTCAACCTACTTAAAAATTTACTAATTTCTCTTCATTTTTCTTCTACTTGTGTTTTTTACTGCAGTATGTTTTTATGACTATGAACATTGTTTTATCATTGTGTTATGCTAATAAAACCCAATGATTTTTGGACAACTATTTTTTACTGACCTGATATAGTCCCTTCTTAGCTTAGGTATTGTGTTTGAGGTTATTCACATTTCTGCTTTACCATGTCTGTGTTGACGGTCAACTTGTTTGCATTTCATGTTTTCTCTTTAGGTTATTCCTGCCAAGCCTCCGTTCAGCAATCAGCCTCATGTCGCCCACCTGGGCCGTGCTGATTGTCTCTCTGTTCCACCTGTATGGAGCACCACCTGAGGGCTCTCCAGTCTCTGCTTTGCCAGATTATCAGCAGACTTGTCCAAGTAGACAGCAAGTGTTGTTTCTGGCTCTCGTTTGTCTTCTAGTTGCCAACCAAAGGACTCTTCTCACCTTGCTCGGCTTTGATAGACTTTCACCTCCTGTCAGGTTTTTAGACATTAACCTATTTTGTGAGTGTCGACCACTGATTCAGTGTCTTGACTCATGACTTACTATATTTGACCTTTGTAGAATGATCATACATCTGGATTTTTGGATTTGGAGTCATTCAGCAGCTATGTTTTCATTACAAATATGTGCAAAACTGTTTTGATATGATGCTAATGCCAAAAAAACACAGTTTCGCAATTGTGTTTTGATTAAATGGAAAAATGAAATGAAAATCTTACATGATTAACTGTGCAGGCAGTGACGCATGCAAACGCGTCACTGCCATGATGGAAGACTCATGAGCCATCAGAGGAGATGTCAGCATCTTATTCAGGCATTGGAGCGACAAACCGCTTATTGAGTGAGGCTACATTTGTGCCATTTTTGAGAAGTTGTAGTCAGTGATTTTACAGATGAACTATGGATTCAAGACTTTCAAATGGCAAACTCAACATTTGAACGGCGTGATGCTATGAGAGCCCTGGTGGAGCCAGCAGTGCATCGTCCGAGGCCTGGGACTGCTTTGCTGCTGTATACAAACTCACATGACTTGTATGATGGAATAAGTGTTTTCATTGCAGTTTTGCGAAATACACAAATTTTGATGCTGCTGAGAACCCACCTCATCCAAGAGCAAAAACTTTGTTTTTTTTTTGTTGAAAAACGTTTTGTAATTCCATTTCACACAATCTTATGGTTCGTGGAAACACAGCTAATGTACCGAACTCAGTCTGTCATTACAGATTACCTTCTGGCCGTCGCTGCAGCCATATTTTATGCTACGTAAGTAGCACTCCACACTTTAGGGGAAGTGCTGTACATATCTTCCATTTTGCGTCATCCCTCTGTGATCAATCTGTCACCCAGACTCTCCCGTCAACAGCCAGCTGTTTGGCTCTGTTCTCCTGTACGTCTCTCACCACTGCAGACCAGAGCAACAACCTACTTTTAGCTCAGTGCTTACTGTGTATTGTGGCTGAATTTCCGGGTCGTCTGTGTTGGGTAACAGTTTCCTTTTTCCTGCTTGGTTACTGCACAGTGCTCTGTAATAAAGGGAGTAGTCCATAATGAGATGACTACAGACTCAGATTCCCTCAAATTATAATTGATCATTTCAATGAAAACCTTTTATCATATTCAGACAACCCTGCATTTTCCAAATGCTTACTGCTGACTCAATAATGTATTCCTATTACTCTGCTGCTCTCCATTAATATTCATTTAAATTTAATTGTCTGTAGCAAAAGCTGTTATATAAAATGTTATATTCTTTATTTCATTTACAACAGACATTTTTATCCAGCTGCAAACACAAAAGGTTAACTACATTTAAGCAGCACTTTTCTAATGATCCAATGAATTGTGTTCAGTTGAGCAGAAAAGATGATGGAATACATTTTGCAGTTTTTTATTATTCAAACATCTTAAGAAAAAAAAAATAAGAAGCTATAATTTGTTACATTGGAACACCCTGGTTATGTGCAGCTGTGGTTTAAATTGATTGAGGTGTGATAGACCAACACAAAGTAGTGCATAATAGTGAACTAATGAAAAAAAGTGTAATTGTCTTTACTGATAAAAGTACATGTTTGTACTGCTGACACCCCTGAACTACAGAGAATCCAACTGAAAATGTGTGACATAACTTGATAAATGTTTAATCCACAGTGACTGAGCTAAAGGTAGTTTGAATTAAAAACATGAACAAGTTAAATTGGTGTAGATACTTTTGCAAGGCAATAATTAAATGTTTCCATTTAATTAAACAAATTCAGATGTTTTTTGCTAAGCGCACAGACCCTCTAGTTTGGTGAACAAACAATTTCCTTATTAAATTAATCAAGTCACAAGTGATTAAAATCAATTTCCTGAATTTTGAGAGACTGTTTTTCCTGGCTGCTCACTCATGTTCCTTAGTTTAGCTGCTTTCCTGAAGTGTTTTTGTATTCATCACATGCTGCTGAACCAGAAGAGTTCTGAACTTTTGCAGAAGAAGAGAGGTTGCAGCTGCTTTTCTCCACAACAAACCCATCTCCAGCAAAAACCTTTTTAACAAACTTCTGGTTCATCTAAACTTTATTCTCCTCAATGAAGCTGATTTTTCCGCTGCACGCTACTTTTTAATTATAATTTTACAAATGTGCAGTTTTTCTTTTTGACGAAACTATAATCTCAGAGAGGATCTTAACAAGCAAGAAAGACCTAATTCACTTAAGTATTTGTTTAATTCTTTTTTCTTTGAGTTTCAACACGATCTTCAATAGAATTGCAAATTAAAAGTACAGATATCAAAGTGAAATGGCTAATCATTGAAATGCTAATGCAGACTAGGCCTGTTCTGTATCTTTTTAAACAGTTTCTCACACATTACTGGTCACACATTACAATGAGAATACCTAACTGGAAAAGTCTGCTGATACTTTGCCTTTTTGGGCCAATTAAAAGTTAATTTACTAAAAGATGCTTTCATATTTTTGTTTCTGGTTTATTGTCTTTTTCTATCATTTCAGAACAAAATGACAAGCTTCTGTAGGTTGCATGGAAGTCTCTGACATGAGGGCATTTTCAACTAATACTGTTATGTTAATATGTTGTGGATGTAACTGAGTTTTCCTGCAGGTCTGAACCCAAAGGCTGTATGGAACCAGAAATTTTAACATTTTATGTAGTTATTTACACCACAACTTTTCAGTTGAGCTCCTGGATTAATTTTCAGATTTTATTGTGCAAGTATAAGGTATAATTTTAAAAAAAATAAAGAATTATGCTCAAATATTGAAGTTTTTCAAATTTATTTCTTCAACACAAACTTTTGTAGTTGATTATTTTTTTTAACAAATCTCAACAGATAAACAGGAAAGGTTCAAGTTGATCTAACATCAGATAGTGATAGGGGGGTACAATGTATTTTTATTTACTATATATAAATATCTGGTTCCTATTATGCATCTCCATAAGTGGAGTTATTTATATTTTTTTTTCAGAGTTCTGAAAATAATTAGAATAAATTTACGTAATTCTTATTTTTGTCATATTTCCTCTTTTGTAGCTCACAGGCAGACTTCACTCCTTGCTATAAAACAGTGTTCACCACTAGATATTAACTCTGCAGGACAGTAAGCTGTGACATTAACGATATAACGGAAAATATGTCTTTTGACATTTAACATAAATACCAGAGAGCAGTAAGAGTTGCAAGGACAGAAACAGCTGTAGACATTTAAACAGATAACTCTTTGAATCTGGGTACTAAACCAGCCATTAACTAGTGTTTTTACTTCCCAGCTTCCAAGTGAACGCATCAACTTGCTTCTGAGGACTGCACTACAGACAGCGCAGGACTTCCCCGCAGTCTAACTGCGTGGACAATTTAACACAATTTCTTTTGTTATAGTGTTTACTGACTTCTTCACTTTTGTATCCAGTTGTTCTTGTAGTGAATCTTAGAATAAAAACCACTCAGTTTAATTAAATCATGTGACTGAACAAGCCAGATTAAAAACTTGGTGTCAAACATAAAGGAAGAAGAAGAGCTTCATAGAGATCAAGAACAGGATGGAAACGTGACAGGAAAAGGGAAAAGTGAGTTTTGCACATCAAATACCCCCTGTTGAATATTAGATACACACCGAGTGGGCACTACATTGAAAGTGACAGATGAAGTCAGTGGTGGCATGGCAACAGTGGTCCCTCAGCAGGACGATGTGCACCACCATGCTGTGAAAACTACTAAGATAGAACAACCTGATGCGGCTCAAAGAGCATGTCAAGATTTAATATGTGACATTATTTTTCTGATGACACTGTATAACTATCCAATGTGTCTGGTATCTATCAATCGGACATTTTGTATTGCGTGGTTGCACTGTGTGCTGCTTAGTGACCTAAGAGTAGCTTACGAACAAAAATAATAATACAAATGCGTATTGCATTAAAATAAAATGTGATTCCATCTGTTTACTCTTCTCCCTGAAGCATCCAGCAGTTTAAGGAGGCTACTTCTTTGAAGAGAGAGTTCTTGCAGCTGCTCGGGGGGATTTATGTAAGATCAGGCAGGTGGTTTTAATGTTTTTTGGCTCATGGTGTGATGTAGCTCTGACCTATATTTCCAAAACCATTCCATATTTACATCAGGTTGCTTCAAGTTATGGCGTTATATCTCATAGCAAGGATGATGTAATCTTTCTTACATTCCATTTCTTTCATTAGATATAACGATATCTAATGAAAGAAAATTAATGAACTAGTGTCTTCCTTAAGGTGTAGCCAATGAAACATTTGGGAGAAGAGCAGATATCCGTAAGAAGGACGTGTAGAACAATAAACTTTGGACTTCTTTTTTACTTTGCAGTGGAGGCAGGCTGCATCACCATCCAGACAGGACGATGTCGCTTCAGAGATCAGCTCCAGACCATGGTGCCCTTTGTGAAGCTACTTTCACCAAATTTCACACACTTCCCTCTGCGGTCCTACTGCCATTTGCAGAAATACATCATCATCATCAGAACCAACCAATCAGAGCCAGCAGGAGAGTAACAGTGGATAAACAGTTTTCCTGGAACTGCAAGTTGTTTTTATTTATTCATTTTTTGCGTGTCTTGTGCTTGCATTTTAAAAGCTTAACTTACAACCCAATTATGATCCAGCTGCGTGAAATGCAAATATCAGATTTGTGTTCCGTCTGTCTAAATGTACGCTGAATAACTTTCCAGCAGTAACAGCCAGTGTCAACTCTTCCCTAAACCTTGATTAACATCCTCTGTTCTTTCTAATTTCAACCCTTGTATTTGCTTTCACTCACATTCTTTTATGTGTTTTCAAAGTTGGTACTACTGAGCTAAATTTTCCATGCAAACCAATTTTCTGTCTCCTGTCTCAGTGACACTATGCCAAGTGCATAGCATGTGGTCCATCTGCGTGACCTTCCTCAGGTCCAATACTTCATCTAGTCTTCCTCTGTCTTCTTGAAGTACATCTTTAAAACCATTCCCACCCTCTTGATAAAACCCACTGCCATCTGTCTTTCCTTATTTCTGTTCTTGGCACCATACCTACGGTACTTACCTCACACCGCTTTCACCTTCTTATTCACTGAAATCCTCTCCACCCACTATTCTTTCTCTCCTGGAACAAATGTCACTTCATTGACTCTTTAACACCATGCAGGCTTAAGGATAATGAAGGCAGTCTAGTTTGGTGATTTATGAGATTGATGCAGTTTAATATTTTACTGCTGCTTCTGTCATTTATATTAAATGACAACTAATGAAAGAATCATTACCTTATGCAATGTTGAGCTTCCACAGATAGGTGAATGGGGACCTGCAATTTTATACATCCTTTCACCCAAAACACTAAAGTCCTCTCTGCATTTAGGCTTCTGATCAGGTTTAAATGTGTAAAAAGGGACTTCAAAACCACTTTTTGATAATGTTTCCTGTGGGCCTGAAACTTCAAACTGTGAAAACCGTAATGTCAGCTTTGATCAGTGGAACGGCATTCAGCACATGTTGAGACAGTGGCAGGTTGCAATCAATACCAGGGATAATTTTTATTTGGTTCTTCCTGAACACATGATCAAATGTGGCAGCCACCTGGCGTGATCTCAAAGCTAATTTCAGAAGAAGTCAAAAAAACACTCTAATGCATCCTGATGTTTCAATTAGGGTTTTACTCATTGGAGTGTGGTGCCCTGCTTTTTCACATTTTGTCATGTTGCAACTACATTTTAACTGAATTTGTGTCACTGCACGAGGTATAGCATCTTGTGAAATAGAAGAAAAATCATGTTGTCTTCAAACTCTTTTACCAATAAAAATAAAAAAGTTTATTAGCACAGTTAGTGCTTTCTAGAATCTTGTTTTGCTGCAGTTAAGACTGAATTTCACAATCCACTGGCATTTATTTTTCATTTGTTTTGTTTATTTCTGTTTGATAGATCTTCCCTTTTGAGCTCAGTTCCCTGGGTTCATCGTTAGTCTTTGTTTACTAGTTAATTCTGTCGTGTTTAGTTTCTCAGTTTCTGCCTATGTTCTGTTGTTTGTGCATTTAGATTTAGTTAGTTTTGTGCCCTTGGTTTGTAATGCATGCTGATGTTTTTAGACTTAATTCACCTCCCTTTGTGTTATACATGAGTTCATGACCTGCCCTCTGCAGTTTCCCAGTAAGTATTTCATTAAAGCACTGTTTAGCCTCAGTTTTTTTCATAATGTGGGTCAGAATTTTCTGCACTTTTTCATTTTCTTTTCTCTCTACCTTTTAAAGTTGCTTCATTTTTGTTCAAATTAGTTCTGGTATTTTTCAAGTCTTTGCTATTCATCTCTGGACTTTAACTGGACAATTCCACCAAATGAATGTGCCATGGAAGAAACAATTCAGCTTTAGATCTGGCTCTCCCGTGTTTCAAGGTAGAGGTGGAATGGTGAGGGTGATGTTTGGTTAGTTTTCCAAACTTAAAATACGATTTTAATCTCACCTGACCAAAACAGCTTCTATGGACGGTTTGCTGTGTCCCCTGTATGGATTGAAGTTCACTTCAAACTGAACTTCAAAGGTCTTTCTTTCAACAAAGGCTTTCTTCTTTAAAAGCTGGACTTGTGGAATGCAATGCTAATCGTTTTCCTGTTGACACTCTGGCTGTGGACCTCTGAAGCTCTTCTGTGTCATTCTGTGATTCCCTTTACATTTTCATTTGACGGATAGAACAGTCCTGAATGAGATATACGGATTTTCAGTTATTTCTGTATAACTGACCCTAAGTAGACTTCTCCACAACCTGTATACCTTTACTCCTAACCTGTCTGCTGTTTTCCTTAGTTTTCAAGATGTTGTTTTGTTCGCTAAGTGCTCACAGATAGTGATTATTATGTGATAACAGCTGGAAAAATTCAAGGCCTCTGAACACTTAAACAAGGCCCTATCAATAGGTTGCTCCAAACCATTTTGTTGAAATCATAGCATTGAAAACTTTAAAAGCATATTACAATTGATTAAAAAAGAAAAATAAAAAAAACAGTTTGAGGTATTTTCAAACATTTATTTACAGAAGGTAGTTCCTTTATGTTTAAAAACAAAGTCTAATTCTGAGAAAAGTTTAATGCAGGTCACCCTGAGTATGGGACCAGCTTAATGGGACATGGTAGTAGGAAATCCCAAATCTGTTAATGAATCAATGTTTGCTGACACAATATGGAACCAATTATTTACTACATCCAGGGTTAAGTAAGAAAGGTCTGCATCTGGAAAAACAGTTTAATTTCCTGTTCCAGTGTGTTACTTCGGTCTGAAATTTAATCACATTACTTGAACAAGTTTGCTTTAAAAAGTCATTTACATTTTTAAGTGTACTTTTGAGCTTTCTGATTAAAAATATAACACCACTGCAAATTTAATAGGTTATAAGATATAATAACTAACCTGTTCTGAAAGCCACTGAGTGGTTGATAATTCACCTAAATGTCAAAAACATTGCTGTTTATTTAGACTTCTGAAAAATATACAAATATGATAACAGAGACTAAAGAATATGTAGAAATGTACATCAACAGACTTTTGCACTTTTTTCTGCTGCTTGTCAATATTACAGAAAATGTTCACTGCTAAGAACAGATGCTCTTCATTATAACAGTTTTTAATTACCCATGACCTTCTACGAGCATTTTGCATTATTCAGAAATGCGCTTCAGATTTAAAATAATTGAATTAGCAATAATATAAATTAACATTTAAATTAACAACCAATAAGAACTTTTATTCAGAAATGTTGGAACTGAATAAATGAAAAATTAAGAAATCCCACCAGACAACCTTAAACATCTAAAATTAATTAATGTGACTTGAAATATACGACCCAAAAATACGCAAACACACAAGATTTGCAGCCCTCATTCAGCATTTCTGAGAGCTTTCTTGTTACTTAGTTGTCCTTCAGTTTTCACACACTTTTCAATAATTTAGAGTGACCAATTTACCTGAGACACCTGCATTCGGCAGCTACACAAAAGGTAACCTTCACTTTCATGTGGCGAACATGCAAACACCACACAGAAAGGCCCTGGCTGGTATTCTTACTGAGAGGCAACAAGTGCACCACTTTCAGCCTAAAAAGGAACTGACTACTGTCATTTTTTCTTTTTTTTTCTTTTCTTTACAAATCACTACTCTTCCAAAAACCATGAAGCTTTGCTTGTGTTTTCTTCCCATTCAAGATGAGGTGAAAGTTGAAAATAAAGCATGTATTTTCTGACTCTGGATTGGATGTGGCTTTCTCCGTTTTAAAAGTCTGAAGCGACGTGGAGAGAAAGTTGCACTCTTCCTGGGCTCCTGTGCTTTTGTTCCCTCCTCACATTTTGGGTAAAATCACACCAGAGCTTTTTGATCCGTTTTAAACAGACCAGGATTTTTTATTTTTTATTTTTTCTTGGATTGTCTGCTTTATGTGAGCAGGTGTAAAAGCTCATACTAACTCTGCTGTTGACCAAACAAACTAAATCTGGTTGACTGGAAAATGGGTTTTATTTTGCTTGCAAGTGAACCGACCATCCAAATAACTAAAGAGAGAAAGTAGTGTCTCTTCTAATACAGCTGGAACGCTCTCTGTCTTGTTGTAGGCTGTTTCTGTGACTGCAACTCAAATGAGCTTCTCCTGTGACAGTGTGACAATGTTTAGGAAGTTCAGTCCACCTTGAAAATGGAAGACTAAGAGATAACCAGGCCTAGTGAAGTTGTGAAATATGTTGCCTTTTGCTATTGAATAGAACAACATTCAGTCCCCTTTGGGCATACACCCAGCATGAGTCCGATGAACCTGAAGTAAAGCTCAGCTGACCTATCAGGGTGTTCGTCACTTTATGTGTCACTCTTTCATAATCTATAGTGAAAGTCATAGTTTGCAGAGACATTCACTGGATCACAAAGGTGTCATACAAAGACATCAATTAGGAGAAGAGTGTGATGAACAACTTACAGCACAAGAAAATGCAGTGCAGTTAATACATTCTAAGAATGTAACTCAGTAAGATCATGTAAAAAATTTACAAACTGTGTATGTATAGATATGGACAGGAAAACAAACTATCTACAAAAACATAAAAAAAAATCTGCAATTAATAGTAGGGTGAAAACAGAAGTTTTGGGGAGCAGTGATGGTTATAACGTTGCTGGAAGGAAGGACATAATGATAACGATGTGACAGTCTCCTGTGTTCTCCAAATGTGTGGACTAAATTTTGTGTTTGAAAGACAGAAAACTTGTCTCCAAAAGAAAGTATCCAGCCTTGAATGAAATCTCCAAGTCTTGCAGTTTTAATCTAATGAAACTCTAGAAGTTAAGGATTAGTTCTTGTTAGATGGAAGCAGACTTTTTGTCAAAGTGGAAAACTTATGAACAAATTTAAATATCAGTTAATTCTGACTGACCTTCTGGTTGCTGCCAGACAGCTGAAGATAAAGAGGGATTTTATTTTTCAGCATCACTCTGATTTCAAACACACTTGGGAATCAGTGACAGAATTACTTAATCAAAATTGGTCTAGTTAGAGTTCAGAACAAAATCTGACAAAAAAAAGGGGGGGAAAAGTCTGAAAGGTCACATAAAGATTCCTGGATAACTGGACCTCCTCCTGTTTGGGTACTCTGCTCAAACATTATGAATACTGTTCCAAGTTATCTTTAACAGAAAATAAGCTGAATGTTGTTTTGAAAAAACACTGCAAAAAACTAACTTAATATCCTAATGGTTAGTTTACAAAAGTTGCAAAGATTCTGGTTTGATGTCAGGAGACTCTGACACTATGGGCAGTAGCGTTAAATGCCTGAACATCAGGGTGGCCACTAGAAGTGTGAAAATGAATTCTCATGCTCCCTGAACCAATCTTTCCTGGTTTAAGCCCAGAAGACCCAGCTATCAGGATTCCTTGAGAACTTGTTCCCTCCCTAAATAACCTTCTTGTTGTTTAAGGGGTGAAAAATACATTTTTATCTTCACTTTGAGAGCGATAACCTGTTTGTTTATCAAGGCTCTGTGACGTGTTTAACCCAGGCAGTGCACACATACAACCCATTTTTACACCCTAATTTAAACTCTATTTGACTGATACCACACAGAAAATAGTCATTCGATCTCTGCAGAACTACACGCTTCACACCTCTCCCACATCTCCGCTGCTCTGTCTGGATTTGAATCTGTGAAATCAGACTAGCATCATGTATCCAATCTGCATGCTTGCCAAGCAGAAAAACCTAAAAATAAATATTCTATCTCATCTTCTATGAACTGAAATAAGATTAGAGGGTGTGTTTGAGTGCATTTAGAGGTAGAATTCATCAGCTACCACAAACTGCAGCTTCATTTCTTAGCTAATCCCCAGCAGATCTGATCACACCAGGCTCCAAAAGCTGAGACTAAAAAGTTGTTTAAGTCTCAGCTTTGTGAGACCAATTATTTGAGGGACCAAAAGTGAGGGACCAATTATTTGTTATATTTTTAAGACAGTACATCACATTAATTAAAGACTCTAATTTGTCAAATTGAGCCTTTTTAAGAGAATCAACCTGTGGTGTTGTAATAGCCAGCTATCAGAACTGGAGATGAATAATTATTAATGTGAACTTTACAAATCTCTAAAATGATCTGAAAAGGTGTAGTTGATGGAATGCATGCTTAATTAACTCAATACTTCAAATATAATTGGCCTAGTTCATGGACTCTTGGATGAACTTTTTAATACCCAAAAGGATTTTATGTTCTTAAAGTCTGCCTTCATGAAAATGTATTAATTTACAAAAAGTTCTAATTAGGGGTTAAAGGCAAATAGAGACATTTACGCTTTGAAAAGAAACTCCCCACTGTTGTTTTAAACTTAAGAACAGATTTGATGTCTTTGTGTTCACCCCATGTTGGAAGAGGTTTTTGCTGATTCTTTGTTTCTGATTTGTGTCCCCCTGTGACCTGTTACATCACCAGATTTAGGTTTTTAGATAAACAGAGTAAATCAGTACTGTTTTCTCCTTTGTGTCATGTGGAGTGGTTGGTGGTGGTGAGGAGAGACGCAGAGACCCAGGTTGTAGAAGAAAATGATGAATGAATGAATGAAGAGTGTAGCTCAAAAACAGTCCAGATCTCAGGCAGCAAGGCAGAGCAGAAACACAGAGGCTCAACCCTTAAAAATAAATACACAGAAACACGGGTCATGACACTTTGGAGGCTATGAGCATCATTTTGCATTTCTCACCTTTAAAACCAGAAAGATATTCAAAAAATGGGAGAAATTGAGGGTCAATGGAATGCTTTTAAATTCATTAGTGTGTGTGTGTGTGTGTGCGTGTGTGTATGTGTGTGTGTGCATGCGTGTGTGTGTGCCTCAACAGAATGCAGTTTTACTCTATAGCATTTTGCTGTTAGTGACTTCTACCTTTGACCTAAATAGTCATCAAACATTTAGATGTAAATATTTTTACATTTTTAAAGTAAATAAAAAAAAAATATTTTCACAGTTTGTTTTTACTGTATTAGAGTTTGTCCTCAAGTCAGTTATTTATTTTTTTTGTCTTTTTTTTTCAGTCAAGATCAATACTCAAATTTATTGACGTTCATAGGCAGATTATACGAAAGTGACTGATTATGCTCTCATCCAAAATTCGTCATACAGACTGAATCTCAAGACATTGCTGAAAGATCCATTCAATGATTGGTGCAAAAAGTCCAGTGGTAAAATTTCTTTGCATATATTTTTCCACATGCATCAATAAAATCTCCAAATGAATATGACGGTATGATGATTGTATTGAGTCTTCTAATAGCCATTGTTGTATATGATATTCTTGATTTGACTCAAAGCATTCTAGCTAATATTGTTGGACAGACAAGGTTTTATTCCAATATAGTTTAGTTTGTCACCATGCCCAGAGGCTATTTGTTATGGTGGGATGAATTCCCTTCTGACTGACGCTTACATCCATGTGAAAGGATAATGCTGACAGATAGCTCCTCCACTCTGAGCCTTTGAAGATACACAGAGTCCCATCAGTTACTAAAATTGGTTTAACCCCAAATACACTCTCAGTCAATTTAGGTTTAAATGGTAAAAGCGGGAAATGGTGAAAAAAATTCTGCTATGTTGTCTGAGTTTATGAGGATAATGGCTTTGGGTCAGGTTCTTTTTTCCTGATGCAGCTGCAGGATAAAACGAAACAAAAGCCAATCAAAGCAGCAGAGATTTGGACTGATACTGTAATAGCACTGAGGTGGAAGAAGCGCCCGGCTTTTCTTATAAATAGCAGCTTTCCTCGATAATAGAAAGAAACCTGCTTTCTGAATATAATACTTGCCTTTAGAACACTGTAGAGAGATTACCTTTAATATTCGGTATGAAACTGGAAATTTTCGAGACAGAGAGAGAACATGATAGGTGCGACAGAAGGAAAGGAAATGAGAGAAGCTCATTTCCTTGTGAAAAGTGTAAAACAAAGAAAACCTAAACCCGAACTGAAGTCTTCTGAATTTCAAGAGTGTGCAAAGAAAAAACAAAGCGAATTCATTTGTGGGTTGTTAAAGCAATCAGTCTTCTAGTTCACAGCACCGCACTGGGAGAGTTTGGTGTCCCTAATTAAATAGAGGCGCATTTATTGAGCAGCTCGCGCTCAGAGGTGGTAGTATGTGAAAGCTGCGTGTCTGCGCGCGCTGCCGCACCTGTGCCGCCCGCTTCTCCCCGTGCGTCAGAACATGGCAACTCTTTAAACCTTTCCCCCACACGGGAGGAGGCTGCAGACCGCCTCGATCCTGTGAAGCGTTCACAGGGCTCTCCTGCTGCTGCTCTCCGGATCGAACCACCGTATTTACACCGTCAGCGCGGCTGCTACCGCACAGCGTCTCATTTAAAAACTTCCGGTGAGAATTTGACACCTGGGAAGAGTGGGACCAGATAATTACTGCTCCTTTCTCCCACCAGCGCGATTTTAACAGAGAACTTCCAGAGGCATCATGCAAGTTTACATGGCTGTGATATTCGCTTATGGGGTGTCTGGTAAGTTCAGCAACTTAATGACCGGATGATGATTTGAACTCTGCCCGCTTTATTTAGGACGATTTTTTTTTACAGTTTACCTTTCCAATTTAAATCGTCTCACATTTGCATTGATCATAAAACAGAACTGAAAAATTAGAACAAGATTGCACTGAAGGGATTTTACTGTGAATATGTCGATTTTTCATCCATCTCAGAGTTATGGTGTAAATTGCCTTTCATGTAACAGCTAGAGCTTTCTTGAAGCACTGTTCCAGCTCATAATCTGTTTAAAAAATCGCTTATCTTCACGTCATGATAGTAATGTACATTCAGTCAGATGTTTGCCTTGTGTTTGATCCCATTTTTTTCTGTTATGTTGTGCATTTTCTGAGGTAGACTAATCTGTGTATTTGAGGCATTTTTGCTAGATGTGCCATCAGCATATTTATTCCATATTGTAGCATCAGCTGTGAACCTTTTTCATTCAGTTACTGTCCTGCTGCTTCAGTGGGATTCTGTGTTACTGAGGGAAGCTACTGTTTCTAGATGAGGGGAATCCAGCATACAGTTTACATTCAATTTCACTTTAAGTAACAGCTTTGGAACAATTTAAAACCAAAACCATTAGAGAACTGAAACTCTTCAGTTTATTCTTCAGTTTGTAAATCAGTTTGTTATATTCTGCTCTTTTTTGATATAAAGTAAGGGAACGCATCAACAGATTAAGTTTCTTTAAATAGTATAGAACTTATCAAGACAGTGGTAGTGGTTTATCTTGACTGGCAGCATCTGTGGTCACCTTGCCTCTGTAACTTGAATAATGTGCCCACCACATCCCTTCTCTGTGTTTACTAGGTTTCAGCATGTGCTAACAATGGGAAAGGCTGTCAGTGGGGAGTTATCAGACTGGCCGTTCATCCAAGGAAGTTATAATACAACCTGTTTGATAGGATTATGTTTCCATTTTCGTTTTACAGAGTTCTATTGGAGATCTTCATCCTAAACATTTCTGTTTGGTTACAGTTGATCAAACAAACATATCGTTTTCTACATATTTTTGTGAATCAGCCAGATATCAGAAACAAACTTCACTATTTTTAGAAGCAAATTGCTGATGAACAGATCAGAAACTGAAAAATGAGGGGGTGTTTTCTCATTCATTAAAGTAACATCTACTTTTATTGTTTCCATTGTTTGAATTTAGCTTTTTGCTGAAATGTTTCAGCTCAAAGATTTTCATATCAGTGAAAAAGAAGCTGAATAAATAAAACAAAAGCCTTCAAATTATTATTTTTTTTAATGAAGCAACAAAGTGTTCCCACCCAACCTGCCCCAGTTATTTTAACACATCAATTAACTGTGATTAATAGAGGTGGTAAATTGTTTTGAATTTATCTCTCACTAAACCAATCCATTCACTTGAGTCATTTAGTGAGTGTTGCTTAGATAATTTGTCAGAATCAGCAAGTCAACCTCTTAGTGAACTAGTCAAAATCCAGACTTCATGAAGTCTGGACTTTGACTTCATGGTAAAAAGTTTATGAGGTAAAAAGTCCAGACTTCATGAAGTCTGGACTTTGACTGGAGGAGATAACATCTCAGCTCATCAGTTCTGTTTATGACCTTAAACAGGCCATGAAAATAATGTATCTGAAAAGGTTCAGCCAGTTTAATTTCGTTCAATACAATTCTCCAGTTGGAGACAAAAAGGATTAAATTTAGTTTATTTTCTTTCCATTTTATGTATTCTATGCTATTTTGACAATAAACAAGTTAGACACCGTGACCAAAAGCAGAAAGAGTCCTATAATGGAAATCGGCTCTCTTTTATGAGGTAAAAACACATTTTGCACAGTTTAGACACTTTTTGGCCAAATTGTGCTAAAAATGACAGCTCTGTGTGGTACATCTTTCACTAAAACTTTCACTAAAATATGCTTCAGCTGATTCAGTCCTAACTATGAAGTTTTAACCAAGATATAGATTTAAAAGTCTGAGCAATTCTTTTGTGTCTGGACAAGGATTTTTATTGTATTTTGTAATGTTTACTTGGATGCTTACATTTTTTTTTCTAATTTACTGTTTAATTACTAATAAATAAGGTAGGATAACAACAACATTAGTGATGTCACTATCAAAATATTATCCTTACACATGTACCAAAAGTTAGCATTTTTTATCTGATGACTGTGGAGCTATTCTTCATTTTTATTTTATTATTTTGTCTTTATGTGGAAATTACTTCCGAAACTCTTTAGCGTAAAGGGTACTGAAAAAATAAAGAGCTAAAGGCAACATTATTTTCTTTAGTGGCTTCAGTAAATGAAAACACAAATGAGTCAGTTGTGAAATATATGGGATGAAAGTAGCAACCTCAGACACATTTCCTAGAAGAGAGACAGTAGGAAACAAAAATACAGAGTCTAATGAATTATTTGTAAAAGCAAGACACAACAAATCATGTTCATCTGGAAACGGTGTGTACATAAATGTTTACAAGAAAATTATTTTGTCTAATGATCCCAATTTTAATTGTGACAAAAAATAAATAACAAAAACAGATGAAACCTGTAATGAAAAAAGAATAACAAAAAAACAGATCAAACTTGTAATGGAAAAAAGCAACAAAAACAGATGAAACCTGTAATGGTGCAATTAACCATCCATTGCAATACAGGATTTAATTTATAGAAGAGGTAATTCCTTTGTTTCTTTTGTTTTTGTGGTTTCAGTTACTACCTCTATGAAAAAAAAAACATTATTTTTACATTTTTTGTGTTTAGTCTTTCTTTCTTTTTTGGGCAAAAACATTAGCTTCAGTCAGACTTCAAAGAAACATGGAAATCAGCCAGGCCAAGTGACATACGCCTGCAAACTTCCCCGAGTTTAAAATGACTGTCATAGACGAGTACTAGAATTATGAGTATTCACTATTTTAGCTAGATTCACGATTTCCATCTCTGGTCTTACTAATAAGATTTAACACATCCCGTCTTCCATGGCAAAAGATGAAGATTAGCATGTTATTTTAGGGGCTTTCGTTTTCACCTTCTTCTTTTTGCTTCCTTGAGAGTGAAAGAACATCTTCTGCCAGACCTCCAACTGTGAAGCAGCTGAGTCAGACACATAACTCGTTCCACTTCCAGGTTACATCAAACATTTATACTGACTATACCTTGTTCTATTCTCCTACAGTTTGCTTTCTTTCAGAGGCGACAACTAAAACATTTATCGACATATTTGACATAAAAGTTAAATCTCTGGCTTTTTTGTTGCCATATCACTTTAGGTTTTATTTAGATAATGAAATCAAGGATTTACATTATAGCATTAGGCATTAAAAAGCAATAATCCTGTTGGATAACTGACAAAAAGGAAAATAAATATTATAGTGAATCTGTCTGTCACTTTAGTACCACAGGTTGCCCGGTAGATTTGTCATCTCTCATATCAGCTAAGCTGCTAATATTTCAGGCATGGTTGGGTCTCAAGGTGTGCTCACACCTGGTGGTCCGGGAACCAAAATTGTAGCATTTGTTACATTTGCTGTCGCTTTCCCACTGCAGTGTCAAATGAACCAAACCCTTTGAGCAACCTGTTCCCCCCTTTGCCTGTGGTGGCGCTGCACCAAGAACTACTGAAGGAAACGACATGAAAACCTGTCACTCTGACAACTTCCTTCTTCACAAAATGTAAACAAAAATGGGGTGTGTCACATCAGATTTTAATTTCATATTGTTGTGATGGAAACTTAGGATATCTGTGCACAAAGATATTTTTTTAAGGAACTGAAGCAGGGCTGTAAATAAGATCCAAAAAAGCTACTCCAGCTTGCAGTACTGAATGTGCTGCATGATGTTGTGTACTTAAAGTGAAAACCTTTTAGAAGGCTTTTACATTGCCCTGATGCATTAAAATTTTTTAACTTAAAACTTTTATTTCTTTTATAAATGCTTGGAAATAAAACAGAACAATTGAGAACAGCATAAGATCCACACATGAATCTCAACTTATGGTAAATAGTGCACTATTGTTTTATATACAATGTCAGAGTGGAAGGCAGGGATGAGAAAATTGTGTCTGCTAAACAGACATTGAGGACATTATTGTTTTATTTGTTTTCTAATAGCTACATTTCTTCTGCAAAGGTTGAAACATGACCGGCATGCTTTATTAGAGATTCAGGTTTATGACTGTAAGTTTTATAGCCAGTGCAGAAATTTAACATTTTAAAAGAAGAATTGTGAATTTGATTTTGATGGAAGCCATTTATTCACAACAATTCCTTGTTTTTTTTTGTGATGTACAAGTTTTTGAGAAGCAAAAGTGTTTTGACCTTTATAGCAACATTAAAGTTTACACTGGGTTTCCCTCATTTTATTTGCTTCAAGGGGTATTTTAAATTTCCCAATAGGTCATTAAATAAGAATTGTTTTCCTTTTTGTCCATTTAGTATGCATAAATGTTTAAAGTATCCTTAGATCATGAGTTAAGTAAAAACATAATTAACCTTTAGAATGTTATTTCCTGATGCTTGTATAGAAAATGAAGAAACAGCTTGCTCAGCATCGGCACAACATAATAGCTGTTTCCCTGCTGTCTCCCTCAGCTCTGCCTCACATGTGGCTGCAGGTCTGTTGTGATTTTTAACATCAGTTCCTCTTAAGCTGAAAAATGCAGCAGCTCACATTTAAGCAAAGTTGAGGATGCCATTCTCTTACAATTTTTCAAGGTAGTTTAGCTCTCATAATGCACTGCGTTCTTTAGAGGCAGTTTCTGTCTGAGGCCGACACGCGTCCTGCTTGATCTGATTACAGTGAACAGCAGAGTACAGGTGTGAATGCATTCGGGACACATTGAGGACAGTCAGATTCCAGAGCTCAGGTCACATTCAGCGTTTGCTGCTGAGGCTTTGGACATATTCTGCAAACATAAGCCACCTCTTTGCCTGTTTTTGCTCTTTACAAGAAACCAAGTTTCCATCAGAATCTTTTTTCTAGCTTATCTGTCTTTTGCATTAAGTTAAGTCCAAACAAACAGGCGGTCTTTTCAAGGAAACCCCCGCTGCTACTTAACCACAAGTAGATATGGTTGCAGTGCCTAAATGCAGGAAGCTGACTTTTTGAGTCCAAAGCTGTATATGTTTTGTCATAACTTATTTATGAAAACACAGCAAAATCCAGAACACATCTTGTTCAGATAATTGAAGCATAGAAGTAGTCATTACTTTATTGTGCAGCATTATTCATTTATCGTCCTACTTGCAAGCTTCTGGCTGTGTAAAATGCTGATTCTGAAATGATGTCCTTAAAACCAAAAATATGATCTAAAATAATAATTATTTTTATAAATGTATCCACACTTTAAGGTTATATTTATAGACTCAAACATACTGACTATACCTTGTTCTATTCTGTTTATATTTGGCTTACCTTTGGCAAAAGATTTAACAAGAATTAACAAGATTCAGACATAATTCTTGATTAATCCACTGTTTTAGTAGTATTAATAGAATGGGTATTGGTTCATAGTTTCCTTTTAAGCCCATGTCTTGTTTTCACTGAGTAATACGGCACAGATGGGTATAGATTGGTGAGTTGTTTTTTTGGTTTTTTTCTCTGTTTGCGATGTAAAAGCGGGCGTACAACCTTCTGATTTGGACGACACTGGTGATTCAATATTTCTAGGACAAATAAGGACATGGTAATATCTTTATATATCTTATATAAGGATACATAAAGGCATATCCTTTTATAGGACACATTTTATAGATCTCTGCAGCACATAGATGTATAATATCTGTGTGCTGCAGAGATGTTCTTAAAATATAAAAACAGCTTCTTAAAAATCCCCTCTTATAATCAGATCTATCTGAATACTTCTTAGCGCTGGGTGCAAACAACCTCTTATACACGCAGCAGATCAGCCTTAATACTTCAAATTAATAACTGGTTTAAAAAAATGGCTGGTTATGGATCTTAGACCCATTTGGATTATCATAAAAAGACTGATTTCTTCTCTGTGTAGCTCATAATCTGTTCTGCATCAAGACATTTCTAAACTTCAAGCTTAGAGCTTATTCATTTGCAGAACCTCAGCAATACTTAATTTTCACTCACAGTCACGAGAGACATGGGCTAAAATCAAATGAGGTGATTATGCTGCTGTTTATGTGAGGATGTACTAATTAACCAGAAGGTACTCAAGACAACTGCTGCAGGGGCAATTTACAAAGTTTTTATCATTTTTCATTTAATTTAATAAAACTAGTCCAGGTAAAGAGTTAATCAAGTACTGTATTTGGAAATACTTCTTTAGCAGAGCTTTAATTAAAAGTAATCAACAATTCATGTTTTATTGTGAATGTTTTGATGGGCTGTTGGCTTTTATACATTTTCTCTGTTTTTAACCGTAAACAGAACAGATTTATTGAGAAGGCAGAAAAAGCGGAGACCATGAGTCACTACTGGAGGAGATGATTTATCTGTCATTGACGAAGCCTTTTAATTTATTGCAGCCGTTGCTGAACGTTTTTGCAAGTGCAGTTTCATTTTTGTCAATCTTTACTCAATTTTCTGTTATCTCTGGTTTTTCATGGCAGTAGCTGCATAAATTCACAGAACAACCTATAAAATATTACGTTTCATGACCATGACAAATCTATAAAACTGCCTTTGCAGTTGTTTTATAGATTTAATACATAAAACAAAGCTTTCCTTTCATTTGCGTGTTAATTGTATTTTAAATGAAAAGAATAAGAGATTTTCTGAATTTTTCATTTAACCATTTAAGATGATTTTATACAATATTAGAATTACATTAAAATGCAAATAAACAAATAATTTAATTCCTTTTTAAAATAAAAGAAAATAAACCATTATCTAAAATGCATTAACATTCTTTTAGTGTACGCTTCATTATTTGCACCACATAATGCATCTGCAGCTCAAAAAGACATTTTACAAAAGCTAAGGTCTTTCTGCTTGACTTGGTATCAACACAGCCTATAAGCCCATCTGCTGACTACTGTTTTGATTAATCATCTGATAGCAAAGGGTGCTTAATAGATTTTTCTTCTTTGTACAGAACTGTTTGAAGCTAAATTTGCCACTTGACAGTTTTGGGTAGAACATATTTACAAACAGAATCTTTTTCATCTTCAATGAAAAATGTATATATTTTTGTTTCAGTTTTAGTTTATTTGCGGCTGTGACTGCGTTCTTTCAAGAAGTGGCCTTTTGAGTCTTCAGACGCCAGTTAACAATTTATTCATTACTTCACTAGTTGACAATTACTTCAGTCTTTGATTAATCATGATTAATCCAAATAGTTGCTTCAACCCTACATGCATTTGTCAGACTTTTGCTTCTTTTTGCAGCATGTACAACATCTTGGCCAGACAAATTGTAAGAAAAAACACAGTAGCTTGACAAGAGCTACATAAAACTGAGCATTTCAGTTCCTCTACATAAACTTTTTTTTAGGAAAGAATCTTTAGAGCATTTAATTAAGCATACTGTGAAAACCTTGATTTAAGTCATATTTTTGTGACTCTCTGTTTTGATTGCAGCACTCAATACCACAGAGGAGAAGGGTACATGCCCACTTGGATATTTTCCCTGTGGCAATCTGACAGTTTGCCTCCCGCAGCTCCTGCACTGCAACGGCATTGATGACTGTGGAAACCAGGCAGACGAGGAGAACTGTGGTGAGTTTTGTTCCGAACTTGAAGGTTGTAGTTTCACACTGACTGCCAAATGGCTTTATCCCTAATGAATAATGGCTTTTATATAATGGCAATATATTGATTAATGAATTGAATGATGACCAAGTCAGAGATTTATCTGTGGACTATCACTTAAATGTCACATAGTTCATTTTTTGAGGCACATCAGTCCATTCTGCAGAAAAACATCCACACAAAATGATGCCAACAGGTTGGATGATGTTCTTGAACCAGTTTTTTTTTTTCTCCAAATGAAATGATTGGGATTAGGCAGTATTTCCAAACTGCAGTCTAGCTCACTACGTTGGTTTTAGGGTAAAAGGTGTGTCCTTTCTGATCGGTACATGACGCTCAGCCTCAGCCAGAATCCTCACAAGGTCTTTGGCTTTTGTTCCGGTCTTCATGCCTGTGTTCTGCACCTAAACACATTCATCTATGGGACACAGAAGCAGTCCCCTTTGTAAACAGTGTGATAGCTGGAATTTCTCAGGGTGTTTAGACTTGTGTGTAAATGTGACAGCAGATGAACGAGAGACTCTTAAGGATCTGGAATTTTTCAGGATGAATCGGATGAACCCTGTGGCGGTCCATAAATCTTTTCTTGATATCTTGGCTAATTCTTTTAAATGTCTGGTAGTAACTATATTTGCCCTTTTATCAATAACAACTGGAACTTTCAATATCTAACAAGTTATTTTTGCAATTGCTCCTCAGATTAATTTCACTCCCTGCTATGACGAGGGTGAAATTATCGTAATAACCCGATTTTGGCTGGAAAGCTCAACATCTCCTCTTTCAGAAACCCTTGGTAGCACAAAGTGTGGAGGAATTATGGTACTACAAATATGGCTGGATGGCTGGCGCTCCGTTTAGGACTTAGAGGGTTAATGGAGATTTGGTAATCCTAAATATTAAGACTGATTTAATATCAGATGATGAGAAAGACTTGTTGATTAAAAATATCAGCCTGTATATTATTTCTTTGTGCATATCTTTCTTCATACAAAACAACAAACTCTTTTTAATTATTTTAATTTCTTTTCATATTTATTCATATTTACTTTTATATTAATCTGGTTTTGCAGTGAAGCAGCTAAACTGACACTTTTTTCCTTTCAGTCCATTATTTAAAAAAGGGATTTGGACTTTATGTTGAATTTGAACAGAGCTTATTGTAATCCAACATATTTTCTGTAATCATCTTATGCTGCCACATTTAATTTATCAGAACATTGCACTGAAATGAACAATTTTACTATTTGGATTAAAATATTATTTTAAAAATATATCCCTAGTATTACGTGGCAAGTCTTTTTTTCATTTAGGGTTTTATTTGTTTGTCTTTGCTCCCTCTTACTGGCTTTTCATTAACCTATGACATGAATTTCAACATGAGAGCATTATCCTCATTTAAGCATGTTAGCATCTTTGTAATTAGATGTAATTTATTCATTATTTTTCATGTAGCCTTGCTTCTTTTGGTTCTGTAGAAAACTCCTGATTCCCCTGTGATTCTGTGCATTCATGTTCTCGCTGGCTCATTTATACGCTCAATTTGTTCCTGAGATTTACACAAAAAGAAAAATGCCATGTTTTCTTGCACAGATAATCTATTCATTCTGGCCTTGAACTTTTCCACTTTTGAAACATATGGTCTATATCTATCTGCAAGTTCTCATTATGCCTCTAGATGAAAAACTATTTCCTGTGGCAGAATAAATCTTATTGTGAGACTTCAAAAAGATGTAAGATGAAAAGGAAATAATAATGATCAACCAAAATTCGGTGGAATTACACTTGTAGCATTATTCACCGCAAATGTGTAGTACCTTCAATCTAAGCTGCTTCGACTGACCTTTTGAACTGATTCATTGACGGTATGTTACTGGGAAAGAGGAAATAGAAATAAGGCTCTGATTTATTGCTCAAACACTATGAAGGTCTGTCGTACTTTATGAAAACATTTCACTGACAACTATTAAAATAATCCCTCTTGCTTTTTCTGCAGAAAGAATCACATTTTCTTAAAATATAAGGAAAATGTCTCAGTAAGATTTGAAGCTTTTCCTTTGGATGAGAGACAAAAGTAAATTTTGCTCAAGTCAGATGGGTCAGATGAAGATTTTCAGGAGATGTAGTGGAGATTGTATTTAGAAATGTTGAAGAAACAAACTGGCTGACTTGGTTTTTATTTCAGAAAATGGACAGTTTCACTCTGATATTAAAAAACAAAACTTACTGAAACAGAAAACTTGGTCAAACACGTTGCCCACCTCTGACCAAGAGAGAAGCTGTAGGATTCTGTTGAGGTAAAGAGTAGAGCAACAAAATCTTTCCACTGAAGAATACAAATACATCCATCCTGAAATAATAATAATGCTGACATTTTCTATTTGAGCAGGGTAAGACTGGCTGTCAAAACACTGAAAATAAAACATCTAAATTTCCCTGGACGTTGGAGCCTATATTTTTCTCAAGTGATCTATTTTAACACATCACTAAACAATCTAAGAGAAGCAGCTATGAATTATTGAACGTTTTTAACTGACATTTTGTTGGCATATGTTCCTGCCAACCCGATGGTTTATGTCAGGAGTGTCCTGGTCCCGTCTGGCCCGTGTCATGCCAGTTTTAGCTCCAATACAGTTGACTCAAATGGTCCAATATGTGTTAATGGGCCACGATCCCAGCTTGCTCTGTGTTGTTGTTGGTAGTTATTGCAGCTGCTGTCTGTAGAACTTCTCTGATGCAATCTCTGAAACGATTTGATTCTCTGCAGCTTTTTGTGAGTGACAGGTTTAATGAACTCAGGATTACATCATTTGTGACAGGATGAGCATGAAAATCAAACTTGTTCTTCTGCCATCAGTTCCTCTGTGATTTAGTTGTTTTCTGTTTTCTTTCTCTAAAAGAAGTACTAGTACATTTTAAAAAATTTGAATATTGCATGAAAATGAAACTCGTATATCTCAATCATTTGTTTCTAGTAATTTTGATGATTATAGCTTAATCAGTTAATTAATGCAGAACACCTGCAGAGTTTCCCAGGACCTTTAAATGGTCTCTCTCTCTGGGTCACAGTCATGGGGAAGACGGCTGACTGGACACATGTCCAAACCAATCCTGGAAGAAAAACTTGCAGCAGAAGGGAGCATGGGGTTGAACTGAATTTCATGCCACACTTTTCAGATTGTATTTGTGAAAAGAAATTGGAATTTTAAAAAATCTAGGTCCATCTCATAATAATGTTATCTTCAAGATATATAAATCATTTTGCTTGAGTATATAGGATAATGATGCACTAAGTCATAGGAGAGCTAAAAATGTTGCACCTGCAAATCACAGAGACGTTAGAGGACCTGAACCCAAATACCGTACGCTGAGAAAGGCACCATGACAACGGAGTCAGGACACAGTAAGAGCGCCGAGTTACTGAAAAAGCATTAATTGAAGTTTATAGCACTGTTTGCAGCACCGTTATAAAACAAAATTGCCTGACTCTTTTCCCCATTCGATGGATATCGCTCTCTGCCATGGAGACTAACCTTTTACTTTGACCTTCACATCTAAACCTTTAAAATCCATTTTTGTTGTTGGACCTTTTAATATCTCTACTGTTGACTTGACCTAAAACGTTGCCTCACTGTTTGCTATATACTGCTTTTGTCGTATGTCTTTATTGAACCAGAAAATGCTATTTAGGTTTTTTTACAGGATCCTACATGTAAAGGAAACATTATGAAGTGTTTTAGCATTTCAGCATAATCTTCTCACCTGATCCACAACCTAAGTTTTGTCACATCAGGATTATGCATGACTGATTTCCTGACTGTTATCTTTTAAAGGACAATCATCAGTCATGACAGCCTGTAAAGCAGCTGTCAGATTATAATGAATTAATCTTCCCTGTTGGCTGCCATCTGTGTCCCAGCTTTTATTCAGTCACAAAAAAATATGGTCTGATGTCAGATATTTGTCAGGAAATGTTTATGGGTTCAAGTTAGAATAACTTAATCTTTTTTTTATCCAGCCTGACATGTATGCTATTGGTCCATTCTAGACTCTCATAAAATAAATCCCCATAAAAGTTTCCGTTTCCCATCTTCTGCAGTTTTCGTGTTCGTCCTTTGATGTTCTCTTTTATTACTTGTAACGCCACAGACACTTTCCCTGTTCCAGTATCACGGTCCATTCACATTCCATGTAATGAACATCACAGCAGAAAAATAAGTCGGATGTCTTCAGCTGTTTGGGAAAAGGGGAAGTGGATACAGTTTGACTCGTTTAACAGCCAATGTGAGTCCACATTGTACCAGATTTTGGCAGTTTGCCGGTTACCTGCTGGGCAGAGTTCCCAAATGCCAAGTACAATTAATTTCCACAAAAAAAGAAACAATCAGCAATAGCCTCTTTGTTATTAATAATTCATTCATCACACAAATTCACTTAGTGACGTTCTAATGGACTTCCTCTGGAAAATGAGAACAATGTCAGCATTTCCTCTGTAGGTTTTTAGATTATTTCTTGAAAGTTTATGACCAACACCTCACTGAACTTAGCAAAGACACTGCAGTGTGTGCTGTAAATGCAGAGGACAGCTGTTCTAATTAAAGTTGTATCAGCATTTTTCACATGATAGATTTCTTTAGTTTATCAGGGAGCCAAAGCCTCCTGAAAATCTTCCTTATCATTATGATAACCAAGAAATATTTAGGACTTAGTTTAGGATTCAATGACCAGGAGAGTTTTATAGCAGAAAATTAACTTTTTATTGAATGATGCAATTCTGACTCCATGTAGCGTGACCAGCCAAACTATGGAAAAGAAATTGCGACTTATTGACTGGGAGAGATTGTAAGTCTGATTGATAACTGTAAAACAAGTAATATTTTCTTTGCACAATTTTATATATTCAGGCAATAAAGAGCTAAAATAACACCCAATTTGCAAATTGTTTTCGGGCAAATTGAAAAAAAAAAAAAAGTTGTGGTAGGGGCTGAGGAGAGTGAATATTTTCAGCAAAATGAACAAAAAGTTGGTAATTATTTGAAAATGGTTGCTGTATTTATCCAACTTTATTACATGAACTAAAAGCATATTTGGATGCACCAAAAACTCAGTTTAGGTCTGACCCTATCATTAAATTAATGAGAATGATTTAAAATGCCTGGTTACTAAAAGATTAACACATTTTCCATTAATACAAAATTTTAATTTGTCAGTTATATTTTTCTCCCAATTAAAATTAAGTCTTCACACAATTTGCACAGTTTGAGTTGCAGTCACACACAATCAGACCAAGGGCATCAAAAGGCTCCCAGGTCGCACTTTGGACATCCCTTATTTGGGAGTTTGTCTGATTCAATACCTAATGAGTTAATTTGCTGGCATCCTTTTTTTCATTAACACAAGCCAGATGGAAAGCCTTTTAAGTATTACTGTGGGAACTGAAATCGCCCAATTAAAAGTAAAAGCTCTTAAAAAAAATCACTTGCATAATAAGTCCTACTAACAGCTAAGAGTATGAAAAGTATTATGATTAGGCTGCTGTTTATTGTCAAACACCTTCTGTATCATAATCTCAGCTGCCAGGACTTTGTTACTGGCAACAGCTTGGAGATTAAAAATCAGCCCCATTTTATCAAATAAGCAACAAAAAAAAAGACTCTGTTTTACAAAAACGGGTCATAATATATTATGCAGAAGCAATAGAATAGGATTTTCCTGTAAAGTCTCCCACTTTCCCTGCAGTGCCTGTGGTCTGTACAGTGGCAAACAGAACTCATCCTCAGCCGTTTGAAATATGGTGTCAATACCTCAAGACGGAGATTTGGGACGTTAATAAATGCTTAAACAAAACCTTTTAGTTTTTAGCTGATTTTATCCGCGCTGGAAGCGTGAGCGCTGTTAAAAGTAACACTGACTCATGTTCTATTGTTTGTTTTCTGTGGCCCTTTAGGGCACCAGTTGTCAGCTCTGTGTTCTAAAAGACTGAGTGATGAGAAGTGGTTTCTGTCTTTTGAACAATCCGGATCTAAACCAGTGAAACTGTCAATATTCCAGTACTAGAACCCCTAAATGGGTCGCTTTGACAACCGGATAGTGAAACGACTTAGCAGCTTCAAAGAAAACTTATATTCTTATTTTTAAAATTTGATCAACTTGAATTTAAATTATAGAATATGATTTAGGCCCGGTTTAGACGGAGCTGATTTTCGGTGGAAGCGTAATATTTTTTGTTACAATCCAGTTGCTTTTATACACATCTCTAGTGAGCAGAGTCTCTGACTTTGGCACTTTTTGAAACGAGGTGTCGGAGTGAAAGTTTTCATGAAGACCCCTCACAGAGGTGTGAAGTGCTCTGCAGGTGTGAAAGTGAACATGTGCTGACTGCAGGGCTGCAGTTTGTTCTACACATGGATGGACAGATTTAAACAAAAACAATGGCAGATAGCATTGTGCTTTGTGTGCTATGTAATCAGTTTAAAATAACTTCTGATACAGAATATGTTGCTATTTTCTAAATGCAGTGGAGGTCAATGGTCAAAGGTGTCTGTGCATTTTGACGACATGCTAAAATCACAACGCCATACAGTGGCCTGGCATGACATCTACAGCAGACTCCATGTGTCTGCGATTTTGTCTAAACATGGAACTTTTTCCCAATCAGTATCTGGAAATACTGGCAGTTTCCAAACAGCCATTTCATGTACTTGTGACCTTAGAGGGAAATAATTAATAATGCCTCTGTCGCATGCTTGCATTAGTTTAAAAACTGCAGTAAAAGCAAACAGAATTACAAAACCACTCATGCACAAAGCATACATTACCATCCATTACACTGTGCATACAGATACTTATACCTAATAGCGGTTTTATTTTTGGAGTGTTTCTTGTCTGAGGATATACTTGATGTGTAATGATGTTAAATCATTAATTCTATGTAGGAATCAAAACCTACAAGTGCAGGTTTTCCTCAGTGATATCCAGTAGTTACAGCCTCAACCAGCCACAGCTACACTGTGTTATTTATATTTATATAGTTTATTCTTAGGATTTTCACAGACCTTTTGGTACGCTAAATTGATTTCTGACCTAATTTTCTTCAGATTCTTGCATGAACTAATGCGAAATTCTGCTCACTCTTAACCCCTCTGCTCTCATAGTTGTCACCATTTAGCTTTAAGTTGCTGTTTAAGTTGCAGTCTGCAGCAGCGGTTTTCAGTCATGTTCTTCTGGTCCCACTGCAGGACCTGTTTTAGCTGCTTCTCTGCTGTCACACACCTTACTTAAATGTATCTGTGATCACTAGATCTAGTCATTCACCAACTGATGGTAGTTGAGCAGGTGATGAAATCATTTGAATCAGGTGGAGTGCAGACTCATCTAAACCATGAGGAACCGTGGTCCCACAGGACCAGGACTCAGAATCCCTGGTCTCTTGTTTATAGCAGGGTTTGCAAAGTTCAATCCTCAAGTGCCATTATCCTCGAATTTCTAGATGGAGCCCTGCTCCAACACAGCTGAATAAAATGACTGAGTTCCCTCAGAGGCACTCAGTCATTCAGGTCTGGTAACAAGTCATTCATTTGAGACAAGTAAGTAGGAGAAGGGAAGCAAAAGTTGCAGGATTGTCTTGGACTGAACTTCAGTACTTCTGGTCTTTATTACTAAATTATGCTGTTTTATTCTGTTCTACTGTCGAACTGCTCATTTGGGTGTCAAGTCAAAAAATCTGTCTTATAAATTAAGAATGATCCATCTTCAAATCGATAAACACTTGTTCATTTGTTGTTAATAGGTTAGTTTAGATGTTTGTTACTAAGCAATAACCAAACTTGAACACGTCTGTCCAGCACTTCTTATGGTTTCTGTGGGATAAGTATTTACAGGGTAAATCTTTTATTTCAGAAATTTGCCATTATTGAGGATGTTTGAAAGAGTGAAGCAGTTTTAGGAAAATACATGAGGTGGAAAATACAGTGAGTGAGTTTAAAGACAATCAGATACAGCTGGAGAGAAAATGTGTTGTGGATAGAAATGATTTCTGATGTACTCCTTGTATTTGGTTCTGATTTTCTTTCTGCTCTGGTCCTTGGTAATCCACAGCAGCAGTATCTTTAAATGTGTCTCTTTAATTATGTAGTTGATCATTTCCTGCTGCCATCAAACACCAAGGTTTACATGAAGTAAAAAATCTTTGTCTGCCTGCTTTAAGCATTTCAAACTGAAATGGTCTGCTGATAAATTGACTGAATTTAATGTGTGGGAAAAGTGAGTAAGGGTTTTAGCATATTAGATCAAGGTTTACTCTGGTACAAACGAGGAAAAATTAACCCTGTAAATGTAAATGGTTAAACTTATTTCTGTAAAGCTCCTATTAAATTGATCTTAGTAGTGTAACATGCAGCTCAGTCTTTTTATGAATTGTGCATCAGCTTTTTTTTTTTTTTTTTGTCTACAGAGAAAACATCCGACAGTAGAAAAGTAAATATTTGTACATGGAGTTAATATAAGGCAACTGCAACCTCAATGTTGCTGGGTTGCTTTATTGAAAATTGTCTATCCCAACCTATTTACTTTTAACATCTTAATGTATTCTTAAAATAGTGAATAGAAATAAAACAAATATAGATTATTGATTTTTAGGGTTATATTGGACTTGAGAGGAAAAATAAGCATTCAGTATTTCCAAGTTTTAAAGTTTCCCCACTTAGAAAGAATGGAGAGGTCTGTAATGTTTATCATGGGTACGTCTCAAAAATGAGAGACAGAACCTAAAAAAAGTCATGATTTTTAAATAACTACTATTTTATTGAATTAAATAATTTATGATACAATATGAATATAAATACTTCAGAAACATTAATTTTAAATTCCAGACATCAGGTGTTTCCTGTAGATCTTGATCAGGTTTGCAGACACCAGAGTAGAAGTTTTGGTCAGAGTAAACAAATATGGCCCACTGGGAAAAAGTAATGGTGATACTTTGTGTACTATTTTTAACAGAGAAAAAAAAATATCGAAAACAGAAATCTGATGTCAATGGGACTTTCTGGTGCACCAGGGGAGTTATGTTATCTTCTGCATTTTCGATTCCTCTATTGCAGGGGTCCCCAAACTACGGCCCGCGGGCCGGATCCGGCCCGCCTCCCCATTTGGTCTGGCCCCCTGAACAATACCAGAGAGCATTCAGATTTTTTTTCATTTATTGTATTTTCCGATTTATATGTGGATTTTTCTTCAACCACCAGGGGGCTCTTTAGCAGGAAGTGTGTCCTGTAAACTGTGGGGCGCTTTGCTGCCATCTGTTGGACTTTTAGGGAACTCCTTGACTTTTATGTTATTTAATCAGGTTGTTTGCTAGCGGTAGAGCAGATGAACACACGTGTCTGTTATGAACGCCGCATTCCTCGAAGCAATGCATGTAAGTAGCAGCTTATACTTGAAAACGAGCCTTTATGTTAACGTATGAGAAATTAATATGTTAAAGTTACATTCCCTCAATGGAATATATATTAGTCAGTCCCAGTGACCGTTTCACTCATGGGTTTTTCCCATGTGCTTTCTGGGTAAAACTCAATCGAGAAACGCGCCCCCCCCCCTCCTCAACAATCTATGTGGCCCTCACAGGAAAAAGTTTGGGGACCACTGCTCTATTGTAACCTCACTTTCTGATTGGCTGAATGTCACATTAATCATATGCATCCTTGTTTGCCCTTGGGGGACACCCAAAACTCTGTGATATTGGCTCAAGACAATTCATCATGTTGAATATCTCAGATGAGATTTTGGATCGGAGCAGTTCCAACGTCTCACCAAGCAGTTCAGATCACGTTTATCATGTGAGATATAGAGCAGGAATAAATCATACGATTATGTTAAGAGTCATCCTGATATTTTTGGATGATTAAAATTGTTAGAATAAAAAAATCTGGACAAAAATCAGCATAAATAGGTTTCTGAAATGAAAATTTGGAGATCAAGAAGCAAAAAAGAAATTTGTAAAACCACCAAAATGTTGGAGAAGCAAACAAAAACCATTTCTGACATCTTCATTTGTTCCACTTAAGATCAACAACATTTGGGTAGCTGAACCAGCAGATTGTAAACCCAGTGTTGCTTTATTATGCATTAGAGCCAGGAGCCTAATGCCTCCCTTGTAAATGTGCTGAAAGCTGCAGCCTTTCATGCACACAGAGGTATAAATCACTTGTCTCTATAAAAGACTGAAATCAATCGAATACATGTGGTGAATATTTTAACATGAACAAGCAACCATTATTAAAAAAAATTACATATTTGAATTATTATATCTTTTGTTATCATTATTAAATGTCTTAAGCTGCTCAGGAAGCTCTTTACAATATTTCAGATGTGCCAAAACTTTTTCTACTTCTCTCCATGTGGAGGGACAGACGTCATGAACTACAACAGCTGTGCAGCATAGCAATATGGTGCAAAAATGGTCAACACGAAAAAACAAAGCAATAAATCACTCAGCCTGAAATGAAAAGTTACACAGAAAATCACCCGGTGGCTTCTGCATCTATATTTAGCGGGTGATCCGTCAATAGTTGTTTGTTTAGGGCTTAAGATATGATCTCAGAGTAGAAGCAGTACTACACAGCAATGGAAAAATAATTTGATCTGTAAAGGATTAAAACTAAAAATAATAAACAGCACAATTTCAATAGGCCGTCGCAGCGCTTAGCTGCTCGGGCCTAAAAAACTGTAATGGTAATTGGTAAATGGTGTAAACGAGCTCATTGCTCTTTAGTCCCTTCAGGTGCAGTTTTCTTCTAATTCACAGATGTTCACTATTCCTTGATCTCTTGCGGTTTTCAGTTTATTTTAAGATGCCTCGCTTTGCTGCTCTTGTCTCCATCTTTCCCCATTTTTTTCACAGCTATTTAATGTCAGCTGTTAAGAAAGAGACATTTTCTTCTACCTCTTCTGGTATTCTTTTTTTGCCATCGCCAGGTTTCTGCTGCAGATTCAGAGTTTGAGTGACGGAGCATATGCCCAGGAGGGGGTGGAGCACAGCATGGTCACAAGCTGTGATTTACATTTATTAGAGCCCCCCGACTTGCTTGGATTGGTTGCCTTTTTATGTAGTGTAGATGGATTTATAGGAATCACATTAGACTGCGACAGTAAGAAGGCAACTTATTAAAATGACTTATGTAAGAAAGCTTATTACTTTTCAAGCTGCACAGTTTTATAACTATTCTTGTGTTTGAAGCAGAACTGTTTTTGCTCAGTTTGTGTTTCTCTGTTAAATGCTCAACAACATAGCCTGACAGGGAGTAGCAACATCAAACTTGGAGTGTATGCTCATTACAGCAATGTAAGGTGCCTTAGTAACAGAGCATTGGTAGCAGTTCTCTGACTGTGAAAGACTGGATCAGAAACTGAAGACCTGATGAGATCAGTTTGATGTAGGTTGGTTTGAACATCCAGATCTGTTTAACATATTTGTAGTTTTTATTTACCTGGTTACTAAAAGCTTTAAGTTGCGACTACTTACCAGAGCAAGCACTGCTGTGTTCATTTATTTGATCAATAAAACCAACAACCTGTTCATGTGGGTGTTGCTAACCTTTAAAGTGTTGCTGCTGAATGTTCTCACATTTTATTCTGGGGTAGAGTAGCATTTTCAAAATGATTCATTATTGAAATGTCTGGATAAATATAGACTCAGACAAGCAGGTTCTGACCTTTAGAAAACATTTTTTGCAGATGTCAAATTTTGGCTAAATTTGCACATGGGCGTATCACCTCAGTGGTTTATGATTAGGAAATTGTTACTCAGCGAGAACACCATAGTAAGATTTCAAAAGCTGTTTGAGGTGTTCAGCGAAAAGTTTGAAACAGCTTTGAAGTCTATTAAAGGAGATGCTAAAAAAAAGTCTCCAAAAATCCTAAGATGTTCTGATTCAACCCAACTCATTCATTTACCATTTACTGTGATTAGAACAACATGCACATTAGATGTGTGCTGCTTTTGTTGCAGGCTGATTTTTACTTGTTCTATATTAACACTAGACCAGGGTCTGCAACCGTTATAACCTAAGGAGTCATTTTGCTCTCAGGCCAGCCAAAATATGTCATTAAGAGCCACAGATGTCGCATAACGTTTGGGGAAAAAGACATCATACACATCCTGTTCACAAGTGTCTACTTTGGGAAATTTGCTATTTTTAAATAGCAAATTGAAATAAAGATAAACATAATATTTTGCAAATCAATCAATCAAATTTTATTTGTATAGCACATTTCAGCAGCAAGGCATTTCAAAGTGCTTTACATAATTAAAATAAAAACAGAATGTGACATTGATTAAAAAAAACAAACAGATGTTGGATAACTTTTTTTTCTGTGTGATAGAAAATTGTGTAAAATAAAAAAGCACAGAAATGTCAAACTGACCATAAGAAAAGATGTAAAAGCTTACTAATTTTTATCATTCTTTGTGGCAGGGTGTACTAACTTTTGTTAGAATACATCATTTTGATTCACAAATTGCCTTTTTTTATTAAACAAAAACTTTTTTGGATTACATTAACATACTTAAATCAAAGGCAACCGGACGTTGCAGTTTTTTTTTTCTTCCTGGGTTCAAATCTGCAGTTAAGCTCAACTGTGAGCCTCCAGAAGTGACAAAAACTGTTCAGGGAAAAAACGCTGAGGGAAAATCTGGATGTCTTTGGGTTAAGTAATAGACCTGACCGGATGACTGAATGCACAGCTGGTGCTTTTATTTAATTTAGTTCACTTTGTCTTCAGAAAAAACAAACAGAATAGACTTTGATAGAGAACTAAACATTTAAAGGGGTTTCCTAAATGTTCTCTTTAAAAGGTTCAGAATGTTGAGCATCGTTTAAATCTTAATTCCACTGATGCAGTTTAGAAATGCTGACAGTTGATTTCTGCTATTTTTTCTTTAACAGACAGATTGGGCTTAATGTTGTCAGCATAGCAATGAAAAGGAACAATGCGCTTCCGAAAAATAGACTCTGGTCAACAAGACAAACTGTAGTGAATCCTATTCAGACCCCTCTGGGCCTCCAAAGTGGAGAAGGGAACAAAGATGCTTCCAGTATCAACATTTTGCTCTGCACACATTCTAATGATCTATTTTTAATACTCCGTTTCTGTTCACATTTGCAGAACATACAGTACTATGTTACCAAATAAATCTTAAGGCATTGAGTGTAAGCAACAAAAATATGATTTTCATCAAATCTGAATATTGCATAAATAAAAAAATGCTTTGCCCTGAAAAGGTGTTAATTTATTTGCACTGATTGTTAAATTTGAAGTGAAGAAGATAACATGTCGCTGAGGGTTTTTCTAGATGAAAAATAGTACTTCACTGCCCAAATCATCGCTTCACTGACCTGAAAAATCCATCAGCGCTTCAGTTAGGCTGATGAGGCATTTACTCAGATGTTTTTTTGTTCACAAAAGAGCAGCAACCCACCGCTTACAAAGCATAACTTCTAGAACAAAGCTGAAAGAAAAAAGTTCTGACTCAATACCTTGAACACTGAAAAAACCTGAAAAAAGCTGCACATCTGATTCTCCCTCCATCCCAGTCCTTAAATAACCTGAGGCTGTTTTCCCAGATAAGCTCGTGCAGGAGGCGGAAAAGGGGCTGCGACAGAATTCATACAAAAATAATGCAATTTTTTGTGCATTTTCTAATATGTAATATCTACAAAAAAACATGAAACAGCAGGGATGAATCTACGCTGTTATGGCTGTTTGCTCTCCAGTTTCTGACTTTGACATTGAGAAATCAATCTAATTCGTACAGAAGGTCACAGCAGCATGGACTCCCATGAATGTCAATATAAGGGATGATATTTTACTGCATTGGTATTCGCTTTGTGCAGAAAGGCATGTTGTTTGGTAACGATTAAAGAGGACAAGGACAAGAGGGGGAAAAAATCTGCAATTCCTTTCATACAATGAGGAGCAGGCAGCACACTGCTGGAATGAAACTTTTCTTTAGGTTAGGCTTCTGAAAAGTTAGAAATTTGTTCATGTTAAGACTGAAAATGTACTTCTTTGAAAAAGTTGAGGGAAAAACGGAAGAGAAGGTCTCTTTTTTTTTTCTTATTGTTTTTTAGCATATTATAAAATTTAAAATGGTGTCCTTACGTTGAATTGAATATTAGTCCAGCGTTGCCAAAACATAAGAAAATCAGGGGGAAAAAAAGGAAGAAAAAATTACGGCATTTTCGTCAACTTTCCATACAGAAAAAAAAATATTTCATAAGTTCTGAATGAAGAAAAGTCAGACAAAGCTTTCTAAAAAGGCTAAACATTCCACGTATGAAACAAAATTCAAAAGTGCAAACAAATAAAGCTGTTTAGCAACAAAAGAAGTCAGGACATTGGGAGCTAAAGTTTTGCCAGCTTTTAATCACAACTGTCAATCAGAGTTGGAGGAAACACATTACACGACTATTCAAACAGGCAACCTTTTAGGTTAGCAGTTAGGATTTTCAGTTGCAAGCTTCTCTGTCAAAAAAGCAATCAACTGCTGTCGACATCTAACCTTTTTCTGACCGCGTGGGTTTGTGAAAATGAAAGCAAGACGCTTGTTGTGTCTCTTCTGATCTTCAGCAGCCAGCAGGTCCTGCTTATGCAGTAGTGTGTATTTGTGTAGTTTTTTCAATAAGCTATGGAGATAACATATACACTGTTTACTGCTTTGATGTTTTCAGAATTTGTGGGTGAAAAGGACAAAAACAACACGATGGTGAAATTTGTCTTGGTGAAATCAATCTGTCAGCAGTCAGATCTATGAGAAGCACCCAGAAAATGCCAGAGACCTTCAAACAGTAGTTATAGTGTCTTCTATAACTATTCACACTACAACCACAAACTTCTATGTAGTCTTTCCTGACTTTATGTGTTACAAAAATACTATATAATCTTGAAGTGGAAGGAAAATAATTCATGTTTTTCCTCTTTTTCTAATAAATCAGAATATAAAAAGTTTCATTTGTGTTTAAACCTCCTGAGGCAATACATTATGAACCTCTTTGTGTAGTTGTTACATGTTTCTACCATCTTTTCACATGGATATTTTTACACATTGTCCTTTTGTGAAACGGCTATATTTCAGCTAATTTGGATGGACATTGTCTGACAATGTCAGGTTTCGTGTTTTGCAGCAGATTCTCATTTGGATTTTGGTCTGGAAATTTCTCAACCTCTGAAATTAGAGGTTACGGGTCACTATGGTATTTATGTCGGTATTCAAGAATTATTGACCTAAAAAAAGCTCCCACTGGCAGATATTTTCAAATTTAAAAATGCAAACCTAGTTTTGGGAACAGGAAGAAAACCATCCATCACACTGATGCATCTCATCTCCATCCTGTGCTGAATGTGACAATCCTTAGGTTATACTTCCTCAGACAGTCTCTCCACAAAGTGACCGCCTAATATTTGATCCACTGACTTTCTGATTTTCATGGTTCTGACACAAAGAGCCACACTGACAGAATCTCATGAAAATCTGCTGGCTCCCATGCACACAGAGCATCAACCAGCTGGAAACTTTCTCAACTTCCTGTGAAGAATGTTAAACAAATGTTTCTGGTTGTATGCTTCTTCTTTTTTTTTAATTAAGTCTTTATTTGTTCGTCATGGACTCTCACACATTATTGACAGTGGATTTGTCATTTTTCACTGTTGACCTTAATGTTTTACTTCTCTGGGAACCAAAACCTCTTTCTAAATGACTTGGTCTGTGCAGAGTGTAATCGATAAAAGGGTTTTAGTTTCATTAAGGGTGTTGCAGCTGCTTCACTGTCATTTCCATTCACATGAGGTTTGATGTAGGAAATAACTTTTACAATTCTTTTCCTTCAACATACAGTTGGTCTCAAACGTCTTCACATCCCTGTCAGACTGCTAGCATGATTATAATTTTTAAAAGATCATCACAAATCATTTCTTATAATTTCTGAGCAGCTCTAAAATTACTGGTATTTTCACAATGTTATCTTTGGTGATGAGATCCAATTTGTTGGTGGAACTCGATCCACTGATTCTCTGTCGGGTATAAATGGCCCTCTCTAAATCATAAATAATACTAATACTCATGAGAGATTTATGGTAAAATAAATGACAAATTTAAACCTAAATTTGTCAGGCTTATGAATAATTTGGGGCTTAAATGTAACAAGAAATTCTCAGTAATATAAATAACTAATGTTTTTGTGACATGTTAAAAAAAATGAAAATTCTTGATAGAAATAAATTAAAACACCATGAAATGACTCCAAAACTAATGAAAGACTCCCAATAGGCTGACAGTGAGTTTTTGACAACTCATTTTCCAGCATCACTGTGAACACAAATCAAGAAAAATCTTCATCTGGGGAAGAAATAAAGTTTAGTAATGTCCTGGCAAAGTCTTAATCTGGCAGAACATCTGTGGCGTCCCCCGAGGAGAGCAGTGAACAATCATTTTCCCAACATTAGATATGGTATTGGTACCAAAACACACTTACTTGCTAGGAATGCAAAAGTATGTCAAGTTTTATTTAGGGGTGTGCACATTTACCATTTGCAACTAGATTATTATATGTATCACATTAAAGGAGGAAAAAGGTTTTAAATACTTTTCAGAGTCTCATTTTCTTGGTATAAATCCTGACCTTTTTTAACCAGGGTGTGTAAAGTTTTAACGGCCATCCTAAATTGAGGAACAGCTCACCTAGGATTTATCTGCACAAACTGAAAAAAAATGTCTTTGCAGACTTTCTTTGTGTTTTTTTTTTCTTAATATAAAAATAAGCATCTTAATTTAGAGATGTCCCTTAGCATCACCTTGCTTCATAACTGATCAGAAAAAGAAAAAAGCTCTGATCTTGGATGGTTCCTGTGCCTTCCAGTTCCGTCACTGAGGCCTCACTACAATAACATGCTTATCGGAGGTGTGGTTATATGGGCATTTTACTTTCCTGCCTGGCTCTCTATGTTTTCCCCATCTTGTCAGAGTTGGTTTTTCAAGATAACAAACTGTCATGGGTGTTCGTGCTTCTTCAACGCTTGAGGGTTTCAGTAATAGGACGGAGCGAATGAGCTGTCAAATAGATATCAGCTAAAGAGGATAAGCTAAAAACAAAAACACTGTTTGACTGCAGGGCAAGAAATGAATCTTTACAAAAAGGCAAGTTAGACATCTGTGGAAGAACACGCTGGGCTGCAAAGCAAGGTGCAGCTCTCGGTATGTTTAGTAAAACCTCTGCTTACAAATTTATGCTCCAACGATTATCTTGGAGAAAGTCGATGTCTACAGCAATTCCTTACCATAGTGTATAACCTGAAGGGACTGTTTTATTTTTTTTTTTACATTACTTTCTCAATTATAAATCCCATTTTGGAAAGTTAGACAGAGAAAATTCTCTATTTATTTAGTTTAATTGCTACAATAATAACCAGAACCCAGAAATAATCCATGATGCCGAATTAATTTAAACCTCAGCCATTCCTATGAACCCTAAAAATGGGTTTGCATGAACTTTTAATTAGTTCTAGCAAAACTTATAAGTTATTTATTTTTACAAATGAACATAGATATAATATTCAATAAAAACTGATATAGACAGTAAATTCTAGTAACAGCTCATATTTGGGGATTAAAATTTAGTTTGTTAAATATAATTACATAAAACTGGTACTGATAAAAATAGAAACAGGTTTTGTTCCAGCATGTTCAGTTGTCATTCATTTTAAATTGCATTGTTGTCTAGTTATGTAAGCATTCATTTATTAACCATTTTTTATAATCTTTAGTTGATTCTAAAGTTAAAATGCAGTTCTTTACATGGGTTTGTCATCACAGTTGCTTATCAGTTTATGCATCTAATATCCAACATAATCTTTAAATAAACAGACCATATGGTGTAGGCTATTTTTTATTTTCCTGTTGGAAAGAAAGAAAACAGTTTGAAATCTGCTTTGTTGTAGTTTTTCTTGATTTTTATTTAGACTGATTTTCATAGATAATTTATGAACTTAACATTTTCATACAGCAAACATTTCTATTTATTGACATGTTTAAATATATACCCACTAAACTCAGGAATCTTTTTATAGAATACGAAAGTATGAGTGTTATCTTGCAAAGCGAAAGTTGTGGTTTAAATCCAAAGTTTCTGGGATGACTGACTTATTCTGAGCCTTTCAGCATTATTTTTCCACTGAAAACAAAAGAATGCAGCATTAAGACCTGAATGCACTTAACAGCTCAGAGGAAATCAGAACAAGGTCTTCAAGCTTAACTTGCTTAACTCACCCCTGAATTAACATTTATTTAAGCTGCAGCACTGCAAGACTGACAACCACCAACTAATCCATTTTGATGAGCAAGTGCTGACTTACTGCAACTGTTTTATCTTTTTATTCTTTATTCTATTCCTTTTTATGCATTAATTTCTTGAAAAAATATTCAACTGTAAAACAGAAAACTCTGAATGCAAGACATTTTTTGTGACTACATCTGATCTTAGCCATAATTTAAATGTAATGCTAGAGGAGCATTACATTTCAGAGGAGAAAAACAACAACATGCATCACTTTCCACAACAATTAGTTAATCATCACAAACATTAGGATTTACCATTTTATCTAAGCCAGATAAAGATGAACTTCAACTCATAAATGGCATTATCACATTAACTGCTAATATTGCATTATATTCATAGACTGATTGTATGCAATTATATTTACCTTAAACCAAAGTCACTTTGTTTAAGGAGACTTTCAACTCTATGGGATGCAGATATAAAATAAATTGAATTTAAAAAAGACATGAATGTTTGGAGAAAACTGACTCGTGTTGAATTTGTGCTCAGCTTAAACAATAAGACGGAGTCAAGTGATTGTTCCCTGGATGTAGGCCAGTTTTCATCCAGTTTTAAGGGTGAGTTGGAGATATTTAATAAATGCTACTTTTGTTTTAATAGTTTGGCTTGGAAATATTTGTGGCAACTTGGATTGGATTAATACGTCTTGAAAGAACAATCAAAATATGTCAACTTTATTATGTAGATGCATACCGTTTTTGTAAAATGTTTTAACAAATTCACTGGTAGCACTAATGTACACTGTTGACATTTTATAGTATTGATGTGACTCAGAATCTGGTCCTATAGAACCAGTTAAGAAATGGCATCAACTGTGGGTAAGCTGGAATTTCTTTAACTGAACAGTACTTTGAGCTGCAGCTGTCTAACTTTGAGCGTTTGAGATATTTGCCTCATTTGACATTCTGTTCATGGCGTGGGGTGGAAAAATAACTTTGGATCCTTGGTCAGCCTTGTTGCCGGAGTCCAAAAGCAACAAGCTTCTGTGTCTCATTGTATTTGTACCCTAAAGAAACAAACTCCTGGATTGCTAATCAGAAGTTTTGACAAACATCTGATTTACTTTAAGAAGAAATGTAGAAATTTCAAAAGCAATTATTTCTCAAAATTTGATTTATTTTTTTCTAATGAATAAATATAGTTAATTTAAAGATGTCTCAAAGTTTTCAGTCTGGCACTTTTAATTTATTTTTAGGCTTTTCACTCCCCATTTGGCTATTTATGCTCTGTGTTTTCTTCAAATTTGAATTCACATTTGTGCTGCTGGAAATGTTCATTTATGTTTTATCTCGGTTTCAGTGAATAATTCATTTTGTGTTCTTCCCAGTACAGATGGTTTGGATGTCTTCAATTAAAGTTAACATGTAAACTTATAAATAATTTGTCAACATGCTAGATTTCCCTCAAAATGGTGAGTGTAAGGTTCCTTTCCAGAGCTCAAAGTTCTGTCTGTGAGAGATTCTGCACTCGCTCCGTGTCAAGTTAAAGTTGGCAACTGGGTTCAACATGTTACAAAAAAAAAAAAAAATTGGCTGTGTCAAAATCAGCATCGACACATTCAGCATGTCTTATTGCCATGTATTGTATGTGTTTGTAAGGGAAAACAATATATTGTTGAATAATGGTTTATTAGATTAAAAAAGGTTCAATTTGATTACCTGATAGCGTCCGACTTTCTTTTAGTGTTGGTAGTGTGGCTGTAGTAATCAAAATGCAATAAATATGAATTATTAGAATGAAAATGAATCAGTATCCCAAAATATACCAGAAATGTTACTTCCCCTATTTTGATTATTGTCCCATTTCTACAGTCTTCTTAGTGTGTTGTTTGTTTTCTGATGTAATATATGTGAACCAGCATTATGAAAGAAACATTATGAAACCAGCATGTTAAAGACCTTTCTGGAAGAATATTTGGGAAATGGTTAATAAAATGAACATTAATGTGGAGCGACAGCAGCATGTATGAGGCAGCGCTGTTCAGCCCGTGGGCTGAAATGACATTTGGTCCAGGATTAGACAGACTTTTGTCCAGAGTTTCAGCTCTGCTTTTTAGTCAGAGGTTGTAAAGCATCAAAGCTGAACGAGCTTCAGACTTCTGAAAGATGAGCTGCTGTTTCCACTCATGTGGATTTCACAGCTAAGAGGACTGCATGTGGGCTGAAGGAGAGCAGAAAACAATGTACTTTTGTTTTCATGGTGAAAAATGACTGTCAAAGAAAATATAACATGACAAAGATATTAGTCAATCTCAGACTCCAAAAAAAATATTGAATCATTCCATCTCGGTTAGGAACACGCACTGTTCAAAATGGCTCCCACAGTACAATGTTCAGTCTCTGGCATATAATGTTTAATACCTGGAGTCTGACTCCCTAAACGGGACAAATTAAGATTCATGTGAAGTCACTTCTGTTTCTGCTTTGTGTTTTTCTCTTTAACATTGCAAAGCAATGCAAAATAAACTGTACAAGCAAGAGCAGACTCTGAATTTATCCTTTGGTTATAAAATGTTCAGTACTAAAAGTAAGAGCATCAAACACTGGACATTACGAGCAGGATTTGTTGGGGGGTGATATTTTATATGCTAGATAATTAAACTTTTTACTGTACAATATACATAGTCATTAAATCGGTATGTGCTTTATTCGACCAAGTTTGTGCACACAAACAAGGAATTTAAGTTTGCTTCCGCTTTAATGTTAATACGGACATTTAGAGTACGTATTTTAAATATTCTATATTTTCGTTCTTCTAAATGTGTAAAGTTGGTCTTTGTGGCGGCTGGTTTGTACAAAGAGCTCTGCAGTGCTGACCTGAAGGTAAAAGTTTAAATAGTTTGTGTCCAGGATGTGTGGGATCTGCATAGCTGCTCTCCTCCTCCTCTTTGCAGGCCGTATTGTTTCTTGCAGTCTGCAGGAAATGTGTGGTGCTCCTCGTCAATAAGACATGACATTACAATACTTCAGTGGGTAAGGAATATCCAGGCAGCAAGTAAACAGTTTGGTCAAAGTTGGTGTGTTTAAATCAAGTAAAATGTGCAAGTGTAAGGGTTTCAGTGAGTTTGACAAAGGCCAGATTGTGATTGTTAGAGGACTGGGTCAGAACGTCTTTCAAGCTGCAGCCCTTGGGATGTGTTTTCTGTCTGCAGTGGTCAGTTTCTAGTGAATGTTGTCCCAGGAAGGCATAATGCTGAACCAGCGTCAGGATCGAGGCTCATTGATCCATGTGGTGACTGAGGGCCGGGCTCTGGGTCCGGTCCAACAGATGAGCTGCTGCAGCTCAGATAACTGAAGGAATTAATGCTGGTTCTGATAAAAATAGTCAGAAAGTTGAGTGAATCTGGTTGTTAGGAAGAGTCCACAGTGTCATTCAACAGCCTAATTCAGAGCAATAGCAAAGAAAAAATAAATTAAAACATTAAAGGTTCAAATAATTTGCTTTGTTCATCAGAACAATGAAACTGTTTGAAGTTGTGCCTTTTGGTTGATTTTAGGGTTGCTTAACAAAAAATGCTGGTTTGGTTCGGAGAGGGCATATTCAGGTGAAAAGTGTAATTTTAAGGCAACATAAAGGACTAAGTTGACTGAAAACAAAGTTTTATGGGTAAGGACATTCAAGCATGCATGCTAGCTTCCAATTTTCATCTTAGCAAAAACAAAACAATTTTTATTTTTCAAATTATAAACAAATTTTTAACCCTTTTGTCCATTTAAATTCTAACTTAAGATTTTTATTATTATTTAGGAATAAAAAAAAACTTTTGTAATGCACACTCAGAAGGTGACAAATGAATGCTATACTCAGACTAATATGCTTACATAACATTTAAAAAAAAATAAGGCTAGTATTTAATCATTAAAAAAAACTTTATAGTGCAAGTCAGTGACCAAACTGTGAAACACCCTCATGGTTATAAGGAGCTGAAGAAGCACAGCAACAAAATAAATTCTTTAAATGTTTCAAGAGATTGAGCTACATTAACATAAGCACTTCCCGTTTCTGTTTTTCTTCATCCATAACAAACACTGATCTTCCTACACACATTGTCCCACTGAGGGGCTTTAAAATCTGCTCTGCCATTTGTTTTCCACAATGTTTTACTATGAAAGCCGTCACACCGAACAGAGTTAAATGTAGTCAGTTAGTCGTGTACAATAAAGCCATTGTTAGTCTATTTAATATAATAAGACCTCTATTAAAATGATGGTAAATGTCAAGGCAAATGAGCATAATTTAATGTTTTGCTGTCACCAAGCATCATCTGTCCAACCAGGATGTGCACAAATACAAAGACTGTCCAAAGTGATAAAGAGAGCCATTAACCCACTCCTTAACAAAAGGTCTGCTGACCCCGTCACTGAATCCAGTGTCAAAGCAAAGCTTGCTGTCTTACTCTGATGTGTGGAAACAGGGTTACATTATGACAAATGTAGACAATTTTTTTCTTGAGCCTGACGGTAAACCTAACTCTCTATGAAGTGACAGATTAGCTAATTTATTGCATGTGTATCAGCAGAAAGTAAACACTTGTTTCTCAGCCAGTTTCTCTGGATTGAAATGATTAAAGTAAGTGAGCTGCTCTAAATCTCTCAAACATATTTTGAAGGTGCATGGATCGAAACCTAATCTCCTAAAACACAATTCTGCTTGTGTTGAGTGCTTTGTTGTTTCTATAGTGAGCATCTGTAGATTTGTTATTTCTGTCTTGTTTTAGCTCCTTTTTTTGCGTAATATCTCCAGTAATAGCTTTTCTCTGTCTGCTTGTCTGAAGCATATGTAATAATGGTGAAAGCTTCCATAAATATTTTTAGTGTTTTAAAAGCTTTAGGTAGGTTTGGCACTTTATATTTATATTTTATTGAAATGATCTAATTCACTTCCACCATTCCTGATATTTTTAAACATAATGCATCATGTATTTTTATGTTTGAATGCAAGAAATAGGCCAGTTTTAAATTGAGTGTTGCTTTTGTTCTTCTATTTGTTTAATGCATCTACAAATTCAACTATAAATTTCATATTAACTTTAATTAATTACCACTTTCAGCATCATGTCACAAGAAAGTGAAATTGTTGAAAGTGTGAACGCTAACTTTTTCTGTTTTAAAAAACTCTGTTCCTGCTGAAATGTGATTTTATTTCTCTCTGCCTCTGAGTGACTCAGCTTGTTGATGTAACTCCAATCATAGCAGGTTAATCCTCAACAGAAATATGATGCATAAAGCATCTGACTCATTTACAAACAAATGAAACATTAGAATACTACATAAATATAAAAGACCAAAGATTTTTTTATAGGAAGATGTCTTGACATATCAGTTTCTAATGTCATTATTTTATCTCCCCAAAGAAAGTGATTTAATGGTATTTGTACAACAAATTTTTTTTTCTTTATATATTGAAACAAAACAAAAACAAATCCATGTTTTCTAGCCAAGATTTTTTTTTTTTCAATTTGATTGAAATAAACTTCAATGAGTCTGAGGAAAGTTTGCCTCAAGCCTTTTTTTATTTTTTATTTTTTTTAGCTCTGATATGTTTGAGCCAGTTTCAAGTCACACCCCAGCACATCAGAGATATATCAATTATATATTATATAGGCTTTGACTAGTCCCAGGACTTTTCTTTTCTTAATTCTCAGCCATTTCTTTGTAGCTTTTTTGGTATGTTTTGTGCATTGACATGTTCCACCTTCCCAGTTCTGATTCAACTTGTATTTTACTGACAATCACACATTTTTCTAAAGCACCCTTCTATGGTATAATTTATGACTGGTTCTCTGCAGTAAAGAATCCCAAACTCATGTCACTGCCAGCTTCTCATTGCTGCAGCTCCAGAGTTGAGAAATGCCGTTCTGATATCTGATATTTAGTTTAATTAATTCAATTTATTTAAACAACAATCCACAATAAATTACATGTGTTGACAATTTTTGTTGGGTTTTGATGCCTTTACTCATTAGTGACTGAACAGAGAAAAGCAGAGAGAGGGGAAGCCATGCAGTGAATGGCCCGGGGCCAGGAAGTGAATCCATTTCAGAGCTAGCAGTCATTATCGCCGGGGTCCTCATCACTCTCTGTAAAGTCACTGGATAAACATCAAACTTCATCAGCATCTGGCATAATGGAAAGCCAATCAAATTTCAGAACACCATCTCAGTTGGAGATACAAAAGAAGGCTGTTTGTTTAGTTCCTCAACTAGCAGATGACTTGGTCAGAACAGTAATGTGTTCTTGTTTTGTAGATTGGGTATATTTAGGGATCAAATGGGCATCAGAGGAATACAGTCAATTAATCAATTATTAGCTGAATAATCAATGAATTGGTTACAATTTAAGGATTCAGCATGTAGTGAGTGGGTCTTCTTCAGTGTAGACAAAGCATCTGCATAGCTTAACATGAGATCAAGTGATGTTATTATTCATCACTGAGCTGATAGAGTTTTGCTTGGGTCAGCTCTGAAGCAGTGGTGCATGTATGAAGTATACAGTGGCAACAATCATACCATGTAATTGTGCTTTTCACATTGTTTAAAACTCAATGTGAAAAGCAATGCTGAAGCATTTTTCACTTAAACTACGCATCGTCCTGCCCTCTGGAAGACAGACATGCAACAGAGAGACAGGATTATTTGAAGCCCTTATGTTAAAATTTCACCCTGTTCCTGCTCATCCGTCCTTGCAAATAAGTAATTGCTTGAATTTGGCATCAGAGGAAACAAATGATTTCTGACGACTTCGTGTTGAGAGCACCTTGATTGTAGATTAAAAGGCATCCCCTGTCAGTTTTGTGATTCCAAACGGCTGCTGTGCCAACAATTTTAGGTCACACCTGTTGTTGGAGATCACATTTTGTGCGCTTTTTTCTGCATCTGAAGTTAATTTATCTCATTTACTTTGCGCTCGTCCTGTTTTAAGAGCTCAGTTTTCTTATTCAAACTTGTTTGAAAGGCACAAATGGTTGAATGTGACATTAGCAAGCAGAAAGTAAAACTTTGCATGATGCATCGTGCCTCCTCAAATAAAACTTTAAATGGCATCGGAGCTACATCACAGCATTCCCACAGACCGTCTTGCGGCTCCCGAATCTCTGAACCAGAATGCCATCATTAGTTTTCCAATTATTGGTTTGATTGAGCATTAGTCTGTTGGTGCTTTTTGACTTGTTTTTGTAATTATGAGCACACAACAAGGCGCACAGTAATCTGCTTTGAAGCCAAAGTTCAAAGGGACTCAATAAAAATGTGATAATTTCTCCTTCACACTTTATCAAACCGTGGAATCACATTAATGGTTGCCGTCTGTTCTAATTAGACTGTTGACAGAAAATAATATAAGCTAAGTACAGATTTTCAACAGCTGGGATAAATAAAAAAACTGAAATGAAATTCTTTGGAAAAGAAGTATAAAGTCTTTACTGCTCTGTGTTTTCAGTTCATTTGAAAGTTTGCTTCATTTCACTATGAAATTTTACTATTGATTTTTTTAACTCTGACAAAAAAAGCAAACTCCTAATTTGTTCATTGTCTTTCAATGCATCTGTGGAAACTTTGCAATCACTGTTCAGCAGCAGTAATTAGGCTCATATGAACCCATAGCTCTTCACATCTGAAAGTCATGAATATTTATTTTTCATTTTTAAAGCAGGTGGAGAGTTCCCCCAGTCCTACCCCATTTTGGTGCAGATCATTTACATGTCTGAAAGTGTTTCATGCTTAGGAATATGGAAGCCATGTTGGAGAGGGGGATTTTACATAATGCCATCCATTTGAACCTGTCATATTTCCAAAGTTTCACTTGTTAAAACTTTTAGAAAATATTTTAACACAAATACCCCTATACATTAATATATGCATATTTGTCTGATGTTACCCAAGCTGCAAGTGTATCTATGAGCTGTCATCTGCACATTAATTTAGCCACTAAGCAGATTTATGCTCCTGCTCTCTGCACAGCCAGACATCAGAGTGCTTAAAACACTGCTCACTCTTTGGAGGAAAAATTGGACATATTCTAAGACTGTGTGTCTTGGGAAGTATTCTGCATTTTGTAGACGTCTGTCAAATACTTAAATCTGTATGTCAAAATGTTCACATTTAAATATATGATCTTACAGTGAACGATCTCTGTGGAGATCTGTTTTCACATATACAGTGTTAAATTGAAACTATTTTGTAACTGCATGTTTTACAAAACAGTACAAGAATGCCACCATATTTTTTTACAGAATAGTATATGGTGCAATAATTTAAAAATCATGTGGATTTTTTTCTGTGCAGAAAAAGAATGTACTATTGGCCAAAGATGGTCTGTCCTTCAGGTGTTCACTCAAACCAGAATGATCTAGGCCAGTCAGCTTTCCTGCATCCCTCTCAGGTTTAGTGTCAGCTTTTGTTTTCCTATTCCGAGGGGCTCATTGTGTCATTTCCTCACGTATCACTGAATGCTACAAGGCTTTTCTGTGACATTACTTTGATTGGCACCTCTTTGGAAGGAAGGCCTGTGTGCATGAACAACAATGCATCATAATTCAGGACCAGCACAAGCTTGTCTGTTTTCTCATTCAAACTTCACGTGATCCCGTGCATCTCCACATGAGTGCTCCCGAAATCAGATACATGGCTTTTTGAATACCTTTTTGTTTTATTTTCAAGTCCTAAAGCTCCCTGTGGCGCCTCTAGAACAGAGATTCATTGATTTCTGTGCATGCACCCGTCATAGAGCCCTGCTATGTTTCTGCATGAAAGCTCTGTTGCATCATAATTGTTGGGATCAGTTATTCTTTGAAGTGGCTCTAAAGGTTGCCAACATCGTTGTACATAAATAAGGTTCTTTTAAGGAAAAAATGTCTCTTGCACTTTGGATGTTTGTAAAACATATTTATGCTCCCAATTCTCTCAATATTACACAAATATTGTTACTATTTAGATCTAGAACGATTTGATAAAATAATGTTCAAATAACTTAATGAGAGGGTTAGTCATATGTTTAATGACAATTATCTTTTTGGCAGCAGTGTAAATATTCATTGGTTCAGATTTTGTGATTTAGTAAATGAGAGAAAAAAGATAACATACAAAAACTAGAGAATATATGACTGACAAATGAGCAAATGCCAAGAGAAAAAAGGATTGAATAACTGTCAGAAACCCTGGACATCACTCCTGACCACAAAGCCATGCTCTTTCCACACAAAAACAATGGTGGCTTCAGATATGAGCTCAATACTTCCTCCTCTATCCTTCAGATATTTAGGGATTTCTAAAACCACAACTGCCTTGAGGTCAATTTTATTCCCTGCAGGTTTTAATCTGTTTTCCTCCCTTCAAATTCAGACCTTTGTGGTTCAAACTTACGTTTTCTTAAAAGGTTTTCATGTGAAGTCGCTGCAGTTATAGGTTATTTCTGACCTAACAACGACCTAAAGAGAAAGTAATTATTTAAAACCCTAGATGATTCAGTTAACCGTCATAAAACCAGTAGATTTACTCAAATGTTTGTTACTTAAATTTCAATATTGAGACGTTCTATAAAGAAAAATTCAACAAAAAAACCCAATTATATACAAGTTAAAACTTTATTCTCAAGTCCTTGAGTGACTTGTCAAGATTGCAGTGAAAAAGGAATGTCTTTTTTCAGATTTCTTCTGTTCTTTGTTTTTTTTTGTTACACTTTAATGTTTCAGTGCATCAAACAAAATCCAATATCAAACAAAATAACTGGACTAAATGGAAAAAAAATGCAGTTTATTATGTATTAATATATAAACACAGAAAAGAAGCATTCAGTTTTTAAGCTCCACTTTACGCTGCCTAAACTGTGAGTTCCTTTAAATCGAGGCTAAAACCCACCTGCTGAGAGCTGCCTTTGACTAATAATAGGTGAAACATTGATTAATCTATTTTACTATATTAAAATATTATTAGTGATTTTGATGATGGCATTTGATTAAATGTAATGTTTATTGCTTGTTTTATAATTGGTCATTTTATTATGTTTTTATCAGGTTAAATATTTTGAAATGCCTTGTTGCAGAAATTTGCAGTACAAATAAACTAGACCTATTCCAAATGATTAAATAATCAATCACTTTGGTAATTGATCAATTGTCCCATCCATTCTATTTTAGTGTAAGCTAATTGACACACTCCAAATTCCTCATAACATAAATCTGGTTTCTCAATTGTGACATCATTAATTTCATTGTTTGTTTCTACTTCACTGTTTTACCTTTAGTAGTTTTAGTTTCATCATTCTTTTATCTTTCTGGGAAATAAAACTGACTTTAGATGCAGAAAATATGGACGTGTTGCATATACTTTACTCTTTAATTTTTCCTGGATCATTTGCCTTATCATTGATTGGTGAATTCCAGACCAGGCTGCTGTAGAAACGTCCTCAGACATGTTTGATGCTGATGAGTCACAGTGACGTTGATGGTTTTGTTTCATCTTTCAATAATCAATGCAGATTGATTTTAGGCTCTGTAGCACTTTTCAAACCAAACACTGTCCACCACACAACTTACTGCTCCTCCTGGTTAAATGAGAGTAGCGGCCATTTTAAGAGGCACTGTTGGAATTTGGGATGTTTATAGAAACTAGAAGTTCACAGGTTAAACCTGAAAGAATCAATGTCTTGACATTGTTGTACAAAAAAGCTTTTAGCCAATTAACTAGATGTTGTTTGTGTCATTTTGTTTTATCTGCTTATCTTGTTTATCTGAGCGTGGTGCTATATGAATAAAACATGCTTTGTAGCTTACTTTAATAATTTATACGAGGCAACTTAGGCCTTGTTTATAAAATATTTTCAAAACATTTCCAAAAAAAACTTGCATATGCACAACAGTAAAAATGCTCCATGTCCAGATGGAAACGTTGTTGTTGTCCCTGAGCCTGAGCGCATAAGTACAGATAACGTGACCATCACCATCGTTTCCAAAGTTTTTCAGTTTATGCTTATAGACTTAATCAGTTCCACTCTGCAACTCATTGTCAAACCTTTTGTGTTTTTGTCCTGCCTGAATGCTGCTGCTGTGTAAGTGAGAGGCCAAAAATCAACAAAACATTTGATTTTTTTTACTGTCCTGGCGTTGTCATGTAAACGGGGCCTCTGTCACTTTGATGGCCCATCTCTGCCAGTTGTATTAAATAAAAGAAGAAAGATTACTTCACCACAGTGATGACACAATCTCTCTAGGCTTTAACAACTGACAAATACAAGACATTTTGCTGTCAACGGCCCTGGTGAGGATTAATCTGAACCCCTGGTCGTCTCTCTGAGACTTATTTAGTGCAACTGAGCATAACCTCAAGACAAAATGTTCGTGGACACAGAGTCTTTATTACACTTTTAAAAGCCCTTCAAATTTTGACAGAACTAGGGTAAACGAGACAAAAGACAACCTGCTAGCTGATAGTCAAAAAACCTGTCAGAGGGGACAACATGGTGAAATGTATCTGTAAGCTTCTACATCATACTGAGGCGTAGCAGATCATGCATCTCTGCTCAGCTACTGCCAACTGTTTCTCATCAGGAGAAGAACAAAAACCAAAATAAAACGGTGTAATACTTCAACTCCATTCAGCCTGCAAGTCTCTGTACCTAAAATATGTTTGAATCTAGAATCTGGTAAAGATATTGATATTTTTTCACATTGCAACTAACAGACAACAATGGAAAGACTGACACAACTGCAAACCTACCTAGATATGGTTTATTGTTACCAAGTTATCATTGTGGGTCATAGGAGGGCTGGAGTCCATCTTCATCAATCATTAGGCAAGAAGTGGGGAGCAAACTGGACAAGTCATCAGACCACCGCAAGGCAACACACACACAGGATAAACAACCATGCCTACATTGTTTACAGTAATTGTTTACTGTGTTTAGAGTAAACAGTTGACCTGAAAGTCATGTTTTGAAGAAGCCAGAGTAACAGGAACATACAAACTCCATGCAGAAAGACTCTAGGCAAAAACTTAACAACTAAAACCTTCTTGCTGCAAGGCAACAGTACCATCATCTGTGCCCCATGTTGGGGCTACCATGTGCAGCCCCAACATGGTAAACATCTCTACCTATGCTAGCATGAAAGGTAGGGTTCTCACCAGAGAAGCAGCCAAGGGGCCCATGATATCTTTGGAGTTGCTGCAGTGATCTCCAGCTCAGATGGGATAATCTGTCAGCAGGACAACTCTCATCATGGATGCCACAAACCTGGTCTTTATGCAAGAGCAGCAGAAAGAAGGCAGTATGCCACAACCCATATCGGGGGCACTGCCACATGAGGAGGATGTACCTCTAGTCAGATTAGATAAAACAACTTTTTGGTCAAAAAAATGAAACTGCACACCACTCTGAACACACCAGAGGACAGTAGCGGCGTTATGCAGTGGTTTTGTTTTTCTTATGGACGGGGAAACTGATCAGACTAATGCATACTAATGTGTTAGAATGACCCAGGAAAGTCCTGACCTAAATCAAAGAAGAATATTTTGTGAATTTTAACTTTAGACATCTTCTGCACATAGTTAAAGCTTGAACTATGTTGTAGAGGTAGAAAGATTGTTAAAACCCTGGTCTCTCGAGCTTCAAAGCTGGTTGAGACACATCCTACATCCTGCAGCAGCAGGTGGTCCTTCAGAATATTGACTTGGATAAGCTGAACAGAACTGCACACCATGTTTCTCAGACTGAGTTTCACAAAGACATGGATCACTTCCCTTCCACTACACAATGATGCACTAGTTTGTGTTATTCTGTCATATTAAGTTCAAATAAAACACTGAAATGTGAGGTTGGAAAGTTTCAAAGGTGTAAAATCCATAAAAAGAGTGCAGCTTTACTTGAACAGAAAAATATATTTGCATTATGATGAAAACAACTTTGCTCCCAAAGTGTCTGATTTGTTCTTAGTTATAGGCTGAAAGAGTTCTGCACTAGTTTTTATCACAACCTCACACATAATCAATTGTTTCCATTTTAGAAATGCCTGCAGATGACATAAACAGAGTCAGCTTAATAAACAATAACAGTTTTCCCTTCTTATCATAATCACCAAGCAACTTTACTTTTCATCTGTGCAGCACATGCATAAACAACTTCTACCAAAGCTTTTGATGCAAGAATGAAGACAGAAAAAATGTTTACAATGTCAACACCATTCAATTTGATAATCGATCTGCAGAGCTGAGGCATTGTGATCTAAAAGGAATTGATCATTTGAGACAATTATAAACCATCAGGAAGCGACTTGCTCCCAGATATTAATGCTCACTTTATAAGATTCTGTAACTAAACAACATTCTTTGGGTTGGAGCACAACTTAATAAATCCTAAAACATTTTGCTACCAGACTCCAAACAATGAATCAACAACTTGCTCATTCGTTTTCCATAAAATTGGCATCACATGAGTTATTCTGTTGTGTTTTCAGGCTGATCTTTTGCTTTCTGCAGTGCTGTCAGCAATAATCCTTTCTAAGGTTTTTCTTCCAGAAGCTACAGAAATGCAGGTGCATCAATTTTCTGCAGAAGCTTCATAACGCTGACCATGAAGCTGCAGTGCAAGTGGCAAATGAGCCCATAAATCTAAGTCCTGCCCGAAACCCCATAACCAAAAGGCCATAGTGTTCGATGACACAAGGAATTATCCACTGCAGAAAAACTGTTCCTGTCTTTAATTATAGGGGAAGTCTACTTCATTCAGTGCAGAGATACCATGCTTCATTGTTGATGTATGCTTATGACCTGTCTCATTCAGAGTTCAGTGGGAGGTTTTGTGTCTCATCTGTTATAATAATGCACTATTGTGCAAGTTGGCCCTTAACACAAACTCAGAGTTAATTTGTCGTTATGGTTACCCACATGATTATTCTGGGCTAAATTCAAAGTCCCAACAAAACTAGTGCTTCATCATTCATCCTTAAGTTTGTGACATTTTGCACCAATTAACAAATCATTCTTGGCATCCTGGAGCATTTACAGCCTGGCCTTTGACTCTGTATTTACATGTTTTCTTTTCCCTGTTGCTTGTTTTCATATAAACATGTTTTAGATCAGGGTTGCTCCAATCCTTGAGAGCTGCTGTCCTGCAACTTCCCTTCTCTTGCGTACATGAATTAAATTGATTTGCCATTGCCAGACCTCTACAAAGCTGTATGACATGTGGATGAGGGTATTCAGCCATTTGATTCTGTTGTTGCAAAAAATATGCACCTCAATGTTACAGGAAGACACTGAATAAACAACCATGTCCAGGCACACATTTGTTCTTAAGGGCAATTTAGAGTTGGCATTCGATCCGACATAGATCTGTTTGCTCTGTGGGAGGAAGCTGGAAGACTTATGAAACTGAACTTAACTTTTCTACAAAACATAGTTTTTTGAATACTCTTTTTCTCTTAATAAATGACATCAGGATTTAAAAGCTACATGTTGGGTTCAGTGCAACATGAAGCTGTTTGAGTAGCTGCCACTGTAAATTTATTCTGCTGGTGTTCAGAAAGTAAATCTGGAAATGTCTGTATTTAAAAATTGTGTGGTTATTGAAATTTTAACATGTGGAGGAACAATTATTACTGCAAGTATTTTTTTTTTTTTTTTTTTTTTTTTTTTACAGCAACAAGAAATCAGCGAGAAAAATAATCGAAACATCGAAGCAATCCATTAATCAAAGTTGATTAAGAATATTATTTTTTTAGGTAATTTCTATAGAACTTCGACATGTTTCCTCTGATTATATATTTTTGGGGTTCATTGCCTCAGCCAGAATCTTAATTTTACTCATGTTCTAAAGCATTTGGATCACAGCAAACTTGTACTTAATAGAGCGACTGCGTTTGTGTAATGAACGATTTAAATTTCACACCATTACTACATTATCATGGTTGTGTATGCAGCCTCCTACCTCCTTTGAAGCTCAGCTCCTTTCTGAATGATGAAATGATAATTATTATTCTAGTGCGCAAAAGTTAAAGGGCAAGGCTTCACTGTCAAACATGAGCAAATTGTTTAGCATCATTAGATATAATTGAATTATTCTTTTGAAACTAATTCTGTAAATGGAAAGATTAAAAATATCATTTTGGACCTTCAGTTCTGAAAGAACCCCACATCGACATGTTGAGTTGAATTACACAATTATGTGTAAAGTTTAATAAAGTTATGGAACTTTATGATGGTGTGTTGAAAATTTAAAAATAAAAACAAAATGCCCAATAACAAAGTTTTAGCTGGCCAACTGCCCAGCGTGAACCAAACTTCTCATCCGTTGACCCCTGCGAGACAGCAGCTCCCCCAAAATCCTGCATGAGTTAACGAGTGTAGACCATAGATGGACGGATGGAGGACCCCTCTTCAAAGCTCTCTACACACTCATGTATGTCATTGCACTAGTATGATCCTACATTAGGAGTTTGGACGTAACGCTGCCTGCACAGTGAGAAAAAACTCTCCTGTATCCCTCACACTAAACAATGACCAAACCATTCAGTGGAAACAATGCATTATGCTACTTTTGGAGGACAATGGATTTAACTTTGCAAGAATAAATGCTCAGCAAGCTCCAGCCCTGCTGAAACAAGTCAGATTAGCTTAAATTTCCGCCATGTTGGATCAGTCAGGGTAACTGTAAGAAAACCTTTAGATGTGTCCAAATGGTTGGTGCTGATATTTTTAACCTCAAGTTGTTTCTATTGGTCTAAAATTGAGATATCATGGATTTTTCAGGCACATAGTGCTTTTTTCTAGCAGTAACTCTTACCTTCAGTTATTGAAAACACTGCATATATCAAATATGGCTTAAAATAAGTTTGACTTCACAGTTTGATGCGTTAGAAATCAGGCCTCTGTCTCTTTAAGAAGCTCCTGCTCTTTCAGACATTCTGCCTTCAACACATCTTCACAAGAATGTTACACCATTATGCCGTTTACAACCGTTATTGGAGCATTGCACTGAGAAGTAGTTCCTATGATAAGTTAGGCAGACTCATAGGTGTTTGCTAGTGGCTGCTGCTGCTAGTCTGGAGGATCTGTGTGAGGAAAGTAAGTAGAGAACGGTTGCTCTGTGAGGTGGAAACTGGGCTGGAATCTGCAGCTCCAAAGAGGAGAAAATAGTCACCAGATTGAATTTATGTGGAAATAGTCAGCGCTTTCAGTTAGCAAACATGCTGCTACTGAAGATTTCGGGATTCCTTAAACATGAAAAAATTGAAGCAACACTCCAGGTGTGTGTTTTCTGATAACATAATGTAACATGATGTAAAGCTCAAACATGCTGATTTTATATAGTAACCCTCTTTAGGATTTGCTATTTAAGATGCCACACAACATGAAACCATTAATTCCATTTGATGACCTGCAATTTAATTTGCAATAGCATGCATTACTTGGCATGAATTATTTTTATCATAAAAATAATTCATAACCGGCTTCACATTAGAAATTATTACTATTTTGGATGAATGTAAAAACACATCTGTAGCATTTCAGTAACTGTAACTGCAAACAGCTTTTGCCTGTTATGTAGTTTCATTTTGTATATTTATTAGTAGACCATAAGCAGCACAAGGGCACCTGCATCAAAGTTTCCCTTTTCTACTTTAAATACTAGAAAAGTCAGTGATGTTGTTTATTGGGTACAAATTAGCCTGTTTCATATTAATTCTGCTGGACATCACCTCTTCACAAAGAGGACATCTCATTGATGAGACCATGATGAATTAGCATCTCAGTTGGAGGGAAAATGATTAAAAGCTTCAATAGAATTTTGGATGCATCCTCAAGAGCCTCCAGTAGCTATTCAGGCTGAAGACCCATTTGGAGGATGACCAAGTTTTAATTAGTACATCCGTAAATTGAACAAACATGCTTATTTATTCATAACAAATGTGAGATGTAGCACAGACTCATGAGTTGAATGAGCTCCCTAGTTCTTTTCTGTTAAAGCGAGGAGGGGTGTCGGCCCTGGAAGCAAGTTGCTCTGAGTTTTCGCTGTCAGCAAAGCCTCATAACTGCATTTCTAAGAGTTTGAATGGAGGGCAGGTTGACTCCTTTCTTCTGCTTGTCGCTTTTTACTGAAATGCTCCACATTATCATAAAAATAAATGACAAAAAAGTCCAAATGGAGCAAATCACACTTACCAAATTCTAATCCAAACATGGATTTCCAATTTGATAGAATTTCTTGAAAGAAACCCTTTTTTTACCTTTGAAAGACAGGGAGCAGTGGGGGAAGTTTTTCTGTATAAAACGCAGCCTTAGGGTTGACGCACCGGTCAGCTCTGTGGTGAAAACAAGCTTTTTCCAGTTGTACCAAAATCGAATCCATTTTGTCCAGGCAGGATTTTGAAAAGATCATTCATATCATTGTTGTCGGACACTTTGAGTATTGATTAAAACTGTATTCTGGTGTAAGAAAGGCTGATTTTTCTCATCTTCAGCTTGTTCAAAATACAGCTGATCATTTTCTAACTGGATCACAGAGGCTCCCTGGGTGTTAACAAACTGCCTTTAAATTCTCTAAAGTTTTTAAATGTCTTAATGGATCTGTCAAACTTGCTTCCTGATGCACACCTTCATAGACTTTAAGGAAGAGTCTGCAACCTGCAGCTTTGGAGCTGCAAGTGGCTCTTTGAACCTCTCACAATGGCTCTTAACGTTGGCTAAAAATTATAAAGAACTACAAGAAAGAATTGCATTTTCTTGTGGTTCTGCTCTTTATAGAGTATCCAGGAATAAATAAGACTACTTAATTGAATTTATGCATCAGAAATCTGTGTGGTCTTCTGAAATAACTGTTGTTTTATACTGTGCAGGAAGAAGTTACAGTTAAAAGTGTATGTGAAGTATATAAATTATATTTTGTTATCACAATATCAAGACTTTAGCTGGCACTAGTTTTGAAACGGTCATCTTCTATCCCTTAGTAACCAAATAAGAGTAATCCCAGTTTAATGAATAAAGAAATCAAGCAAACATAAAATAATTAACTACTGAAAGAGAAGTTCCACCAGAACTGAGAAAGGAGCATCAGAGTAATAATATCTGATTAGAGGTTCGGTTTTTATCTCCAGATCTATCGGCGTCTCTGTAAGGATGTCTCTGAAATGCAAGGGTTTTGCAAGTGAATTGAGTTCTTAATACCCGTCCTAAATCTGAGGGAAGATTTGGAGGAGAGGAAAAGGAGAATTCAAAAGAATTAATGAGCTCAAGGTGATCCATGAACTCTCTGCTTTATCAGGAAATCAAACGCCTTCCTTGGTGACTGTTGTTATGATCATTTCTCAATAAACCAGACTGGATCCCTGGACCTTTGGTTCTTACTGTTGCCTTTTCCATCACCACTGACACTTTGAACAGGCCTAAAGGTTATTCTGGGGAAGGTAGTAAGGGGTGTCTTATCTGGCTCAGGTCTCCGAAGTTATGCAGAGTAGAAAGCCCTGCAAACTAGAGATAAAGAAGAAAACGCTCCTTAAGAAGTGTCAAAGTGAAGCTGAGCACGTTGAAGTGTAGAGGAAAAACAAGACGGAGCTTTGCTGTTGCTTTAAACAAAGATTAAAGTCTAAAAAAGTTCAGCAAACAAAAAGCAAATTTTTTTCTCTGCCGAATGCTGAACAGGTTGATCAGACTTGATAAATCCAAGTGGGCTGTTTCTTGTTCTGTGTGGCTTAGTCTTCCCAAACTGTAGTCAGCATTAGAGAGCTCACAGATGTTTCTCTGTTGTAAAGTCATTAGGCACTGATCCCAAAAACATGTGCTCATGGGAAATTAGACAATCAAAGCTGAGCCCCCCCCCATCATTTTTAGAGAGGCAGTTCTGAAACACCAGATAAGAACTTTCTGGCTAAACAGCAGCCTATCTGTAAGTCTAAATGTGTTATTATAAGAAAAATATATGCAAAAATGCATTCATTTCAAAGCTAACTCTGTTTTAAACTATCAAAGAGATTATTAGCTTAGCGACTATTGTTTTGACTTTTATTGAAAGTCATAAAATTAATGAGAGACTACATATCTGCCATAAACATTGTATTTGGACATGTTCACATTCTCAGGAAATGAATTTGTGGGAAACATGATTGATTTTAGCCCAGTTTAATATCCTGATGATGTTATTCAGCAAATGTTTTGGCCAGAACAAAATGCATACATGTGTGTGCATAAGTTTGTAAAACACAGTTTACTTTGTCTCCGCAGAGCAGATTGGACAGTAGACAGTTGTTCAGTAGTGTGCAGCAATAGGTGTGGGAGGGGCAGTGCTTTGCTGCTCTTTGCATCCAGGGAAATCTGGTCCCTCTGAATGCTGCATTGTGTTTCTGCTGCATCTTTAAACCATAGCAACTGCAGCTTGGATCTTAAATTGTGATGAGCTGTGCAATCGATGCAACAGTTTTGTAAATTTATCCACATTTCTATTCAAACATGGGTTAATAGGAGAGACGAACTCAGCCCTGTGTAAATATAGTTGGTATTTTGCTTTTGGAGGTGAAGAATATGGTTTCTGTTCAAACTACAATCTTTTTTATTGATTTATTTATAATCAACCCTGAAGCCAACATGTTTAGTTTTTTTCTGAATGCATTTCCTTTCCCAGAGCTGAATGAATTTTATAGAAGACAGTAAGCAGAGTCTCCCTGCTACGCAGGTGAAACCAGGGAGTCTCATTGTGATCACTTTAATTTTCTCAGTAGTTTCCATGTCACTGAAGTAATCTGAATTATTCTGAGCAATCTATGAAAGTAACTGATTTTGAGTCTTAACGACTTGAAGCTGATAAACGTTATATAACTGTTAATCTGTAATATTTCTATACCAACGGCAGCTTTAGATGTCTGATGTAGCACAAATGTGAATCTAAAATTGCCTGAGAAAAAAGATAGTACACTGACTTGAGGATTAATTTCTGGCTGATTTAGCAAATTATTGTAAGCACCGCGTTTCCTAAAAAGCAAAGAAATGCTTCTTAAAATAACCTGTGTGGGGTTTTCTCTGGAGCCTGGATGTATGTGAATAGTGTGCCACAGCAAGATGCATCTGTTTTGTGAAATTCACCATCAAGGAGTCAGGGAGGCAAAAAGAGGATGATTTTTATATAATTTGTGTAAATGCAGTTTTACATGTTAAGGTGTATTCAGAAAGCTGTAACTTGCTCTGAGAAACCTTTATGAGATGATGAACCTTTTGATAACATCTGGAAGAAATGAAACCTTACAATGACATTTGGGATCGGAACATTGGCATTTGAGGTTAAAGAGTGAATAACAACTTCTTGGAATAAGAGTTCTTCATCCTGATCAGACAGAGAGCAGTATTCAGTTCAAAGTAAAGAGAGATTTCTAGTTTGATTAGAGTCTGAACTCTTGCATTAAGTTTTGACTTACTGATTCTGATGGTGGTCGTTGTTTGTTTTATTTTATTTATTTATTTTTTTTCTGATGCTGTTAAATGTTCACCAGAACACCACAGCTTGGTACAAACCTGGTAGCACAGTAACAACAGATGAGCCATGATGCTCATCAATGTGGTTTCAGTTGCTAACATGATCAGAAAAGTTTCCACATTTTGGGAATGAAGCAGAAGTCACTGGAAAGAGTTTGGTGCCAAAGTTTGCAAAAGTTGTCTCGCTTCCTACAAACTCGACACGACTATACTGATTAAAAACATCAGCTGTGGGGAAAAAAGGAACAACTGAATGACTTTAACCTCAAGGTTTAATTTCTTACTCTACAATTATGTTTTTCCAAGTGATTTCTCTTTACTCCTGACAACCACTGTTATTTAAAAGTTCACAGCTGACACTGCCCCTTTTGAACTTTACCCAGAAATGTAGATTTTCCAAATTGTCAGGCCAAACCCATAGTCTCTATATGTGAGAAAAGGTTAAATGGGTTCCTTAGATAGCAGATTGTGAAACATTTTGCATTCGGTGGTGTTCTGCACTCTTGTGAACATGTCCATGACATTTTAGAAGTTATTATTCTAGTTTATCCTTGAGCAGTTAGAGTAGATGAAGATACACCAAAGTGGTTAAAGAGTATGCATCTGGCTGCATCTGCTTCTGCATTGTAAAGCTCAAACATCATACACATTTTTTAAATGAGCTAGTAGCAAGCATGTGTGGGAACACCATTATTATTTGGATTCAATTAATTTTCATGAATTTACAGCATCTGTTGAAATTTAATTGGGTAAATGTACAGCAGATTGCCGTCATACCTTTCTGAACATATGCTTTTCATTTGCATTTTGAAAATATAAAACAGGAGCCGTACATATAAAATGTGTTTTCTTGTTAATTTTCTATTTTTTGTATCTTTCTAAAGGTGTTTATTGTACATTTAAGTTACAAAATTAAGTAAGTTGACTGCTGTTTTGCATGTCCAGGATTTCTCTTTTTTTTATTGGATTTTAGTCCTTATTCATTTACTTTAGCAATTCAGATTATTTTGCTTCCTTCTTGATACGGCTTCAACTTTGCAGCTTTCTGCATCTCTTAAAGGTAACCAGTAATACTGATTTTGACATCTGCATTTTACTCAGGAAGTTAAAACAAACGGGTCCGGGTGTTTTGGCAAGAGAAGCTTATCAGGGAACAGAAAACCTCCACAGGCGCTGAACTGGGACAACTCGGGTCATCATGAGTTCGGAAGAGGAAAGAAACATTTAAAGTTAATACCTCCTTTTGTTTCTGAACAAAATCTAAACAAAAATGGCTTCAAATTTTATTCTAATTTTTAAAAATCAGCTCTTAATTTATTGTTTTAGGTACAGTTCATCATTTGCATCAATCCTAAAAACACAAACTGATACCATTTATTGAATCGCCAAGAACTACAAGGAGAGTTTCAACTGCAGTAAAGAAATCTTTAGCACACTCTAAGGTTGCCACCAGTGCAAAGTTTGCTCAGGAATGTCAGAGGACGTGCGTTTCTGTTTCTGCACACACCCTAAGACTTTTACATGCTGGACAGTCAAGGAGGACAGTAAAGAGTCACTTCTCTCCCAGAGTAAAACATAAAGGATAGACTGACATTCTGCAGAAAGGAGCCAGATTGCGCTGTGGAGGACGGGGATAAAATTGTTTTCCACTGTGAACCGCCCTTTAGACAGCTTAAGGCATCTGGAAAAAGAATTATCTGGAGAAAAGGCGATCTCGACAACATAATGGAGCAGGCCCACAAAAAATGGCCTGAAAAAGATGAAAACATCCCCCAGCAGCAACTTTTCTCAACAATCCAGACTGTTAAGTGATGAACAATAGTTCCTCCAGCATGATGCAGCACCTACCTTAAATGATTGACTGAATAACAGACTTCTGCAGCACCTGTGGCCAGGAAGTAACTTGAATCAGGTGCACTGGAGCAGAGACATCTAAGTGCTATCCCACACCTCATCCAAAGCCAAGCAGTCACATGGTTGTTAGATTTCTGTATTTTCACAAGCAGAACAGTATGTGTACTGTTCTGCATGCTGTATATACATCATGCCCTAAGCACTGTATGTAAACTGTCACAGCAATAACGTCTCTGCAGACAGCCTCTACGAAGAACAACGTTGCAATTTCCATCCAGGAATGTTTAGCCATTTGACAATCTTTGTGAGTATCTAGTGAAGAATCATGCAAATGTCCGTAATTCATCACCATGTCTCAAAAACGCTCTTCAAAAGTATTCATGTCTCCTGCAGAAACATAAGCAAAATAGTGGACATGGACAAGTTGAAGCAAAATATCAACTTTGCTGTTTGAGAGTTTATCTGCATAAAGTACGTCAGTAAACTTCTAACCAATCACACAACACATTGCACAGAGCTCTGTATGAAATGGTTTGACCCAGGTCTGGTGTCTCTAAGGAAGAGGATGAGGACGTATCCATGCGAAGACAGTTACACAATTTTTGAATGACATTTTGACTCTTTAAATGAAATATGGGAAAACCTTAAAACATGGGACAGTGAGTCCTGAACACAACCCATCTATTCCCGCTTATCTCTGCAGGGGCTGGTGTCTGTCTGCAGCAGTACATGGCTAAGGACAATTTAGATAAACCAGTTAAGCTCACACTAATGTTTTGGACTATGAACTTCAAACTCCAAACCAAGACTGTCTCGCTGTAAGACAGCAGTGCTACCAACTGTCCCTTCATGCAAACCAGGTTTGAGCGCCCTAAATCTCAATACCAGTGAGAATGTGTTGTGTCCCTTTGCAGGACGTTTATGTAACTTTCAATAAAAGCCTTTGAAAGGTATTAAATTTTGATCACTAAACTTCACTGTACAAGATCTTAGAAAAAGCACTAACACTGAATGTTCCTGAGTCTGAAACAAGCAGCTGGATGACAGGAAAGATGTGGGTTTAAATAAAACAAGATGAAAGAAAAAGGTATCATTTTATTACTTTCCTTAGCTGACATGAAAACAATTTTGAAGGACAAATAATGATTTCCATTTTTTTTTTGTCATTTTTCTTCTATTTCAGGAGACAATAATGGATGGCCCCACCTTTTTGATAAATATTTTGGCATGCCGAGTCATAATACCAGGACCAAGTCCAACGTGTGCTGTAAGTGTTCTCTAATGTTTTTAAAGCCATTCTTTACACAGAATGAGGTGAGAATATGGTGTTGGCAGGGTTTTTGGAAATGTGAAGAACACAATTATGTGTGTCATGTATTGTTTTAGGAACAATATCGGTGTGGGTGCAGACAGGAAAATTGCTAGATTTTTTTGCAAATTTTAGCCATTTGTCAGAAATCTTTACTCATGATATGTTAACTTCTGAAAAGAAGAAATGCAGCCAGATTTAGTTGAGACACTCAGGATTTAATGATAGTTCTGCTGCAGATTCCTTTTGTGTAGGTTTTTATTCTGTCATTAGAGCCCACCCGTTGATGTCGGCTGTAAACTGTTTTTTTTTTTTTTTTTTTGCATTCTCCCCAAAGTAAGTACTCAGTTTTTCACAATGTGACCTTCACAGTAGGAGGGTGTTCTTCCTTTCATCTCTGAATGTCTCTGTTTCCTGCCACTGGCTTATTTGTGAGAAAAAAGCAAAAGAGGGGGAAAGGATTTAGGGAGAGTAGGTTTGCTTTGGTGTTATTGAATGTAAACCCATTCTGAATGTGCATCATGCCTCAACCCACGTTATTCGCTTCAAAAATCTCCACTAGCAATGGAAACTGACTGCAGAAAATACAATTACCCAATCACAGCTCTGGTGGTCTTCAAAGCACCTCTTGTCATGTTTAAGAAGGTGCATGTATTACACTTTAAACCCTTTCATTTTGTCCATTAAGCATGAGCATCAATCCAGTCTAAAGGAAATCTCTCTTAAATGAGTAACAAAAATTAGCTTCGAGTTTTAGGATCAAATTTTTTACAGTTGAACATTCAGAAAATCTGAACCGCTGAAGCTTTTTATCAGTAAACTTCACACAGTCTGAGTCACATTTAACACCAGGAGCAGACTGGCAATCTTTCTACTTTGGTCAAGTCTAACAGCTTTCCAGTGTGGTACAGTGACCTGCCTGGTTCATTCATCAAAACCGTTTGAGTGCCTCTAGGAGAAGAGAACGTGTGTGTGTGTGTGTGTGTGTTTGTGTGTGTGTGTGTGTGTGTGTGTGTGTGTGTGTGTGTGTGTNCCTGCCTGGTTCATTCATCAAAACCGTTTGAGTGCCTCTAGGAGAAGAGAACGTGTGTGTGTTTGTGTGTGTGTGTGTGTGTGTGTGTGTGTGTGTGTGTGTGTGTGTGTGTGTGTGTCACAGCAGTGTGTGAACACCACACAGTCATATTTACTGCGATATGCTTCCTGATGAGGCTCATTTGTTAAAATAAAAATACTTTTTTTAAAATGACAACTTTCAAGCTGGCATTAAGCATACTGTTAGTTAAACCCACATTTCTGTGTTATATATTTTTTTTTTATTGGTCTAAGGTAATATTCTAATATTTAAATGTCAGATTTTCAGTGCTATAAGCAGAACGTCATCATAATTAACAGAAGTAATGACTGGAAAATAACAATCTGTGTGTAGTTGATTTATATAATGTTTCACTTGATAATAAAGTTATAAAGTTAACATTTTAATTTATTGGGATGGGTCTGTATATGTGTATATATGTGTGTGTGTGTATATATATATATATTTAAAGCTGAGGTAACAGGCAACATGAGCAAAAAAGTCTTTTCATGTACTGTACATGAAATGTACTGTTCAAAACAGTACATTTTGCTGTACAAAAGCTGTGCTTTTTGTACAGCAAAATGTACAAAAGTTAAAAGAATTTGAGTTGATGAGCAGTAAAATATTAAAATATGTTCCTTCTAAATCTACTGCAAAAATAAACTCACTAAAAACACAGGCAGTCTGATATTTTGCCCATCTTTCAGTAAGTGTAGTAAGTGTATGTGTAGATACACATACATACACTACACTTACTGTTCCATTTATGCTTTTTTATTTCCAGTAAAATATGTATTTGTACTTGACGTCTGTACGCTTGTGATTCTGAAAACAAAGCCTGACAGCTGAGAGAGAATCTTACAGGAATTAATGCTCTGACTCCTCAAGCCGAGTTTGCAGCTGTGAAAATCTCTTTCCATTTCTTGAATGCTGGACGTAGTTTTTTCCCTGACCTGTCTGCTCTCTTCCTTGGTCTTTATGATGCTGCTTGTTTTCTAATGTTGTCTGAAAACCTCTGAGGTCTTCGCAGAAACGCTGCATTTTATTAAGGCAATAGGTCACTCTGGATTTTCTTTAAAATTATTTTTAGGGTGAAATTGGTCTTAATACAAAGCATGACGGATATTCCGGCGTAAAATAATTGAAAGGAATACATAGTTGTCTTTCCACTTTCTATTGGTTTAACTCTTAAAATCCTAATAAAATACTTTATGTTTTGTGGTTGGAATTAGGACTGCAACAAAAACTTATTTTAGTAATTAATTACTCTGTCGATTATTTATAAAGATGCCTAAAAAGAGATTGTTTTTACCATACCAACTTTATTTATAAAGCACTTTAAAACAACCACAGCTGATACAAAGTGCTGTACATCAAAACACA
>NW_006799978.1:1797246-1818586 GCF_000485575.1 Poecilia formosa | reverse complement strand
GTTTTAAATTGCAGAATTTAAAACTAGTGAAGCTAAAGCTCTGCCACTTGCGTTCTGAGTGAAACATGTTTTCACATAAAGGTTTTTTATGCAAAATGTATATATTTAATAGTCTTTTTGAGTCTGTATGCATTTACAGATAATGATTAATTCAATTAGGCATGATTAATTAAATTAATCATGATCAATTGAAATAATCTGATTAATACAGTAGAATCTCGTTCATTTTGTCAAACTAGATTAGCAATATTCTCCCAGTCAAAAGTTAATACATTTGTTTTCTACATGAAGTGACAAAGCCATGAATATGTGTTTGTTTAGTTAAGTCATTTTTTTCACCATGCATGTTGTTCAAGGCCTGCTTTGTGGGGGAACTAACTTAAAGACTGTGATTTTGGTCAATTCATGGCATCAACAAAAAGCTCTTAAGTCTGTGTAGCTTAAATCAAAACCCAGCAGGACTCATTACTTTCCAAGGAGAGGATCAAAGGTATGCGTCTGCTGAGGATAGCATTATGGCAGCCAATGACACTAAAACACAGTATGCTCTTTTTCTCCAGACATCCATGTTTTCTCAATCTGTCTTTCTTATTCTACATCAATTAACAGCCTCTCAGAGGTAAACAAGACTGGGAAGAGAGTTTTTATCCTTCACAGGTGCTGCTCAATTCCTGTTTGAATCTACGTTTAATGTGTTGGCTCTGAAGTAGCACCAAGTTTAATTCATTGTTTCATTAAAGTTAATGATCGGTTGTGCAGCCAGAGAACTGGAGTTCGCAAACGTTTTCTATATCAGTGACACAGAGTTGATTTCAACATGACAGCATGCAAGTAATTTTCAGTTTCTTGCATTAAGATTCTCAGCAGGCGAGGCTTTCGGTGTCTAACATTCCCGTCTCTTTTCGTGCTTCTGCATCTTTTGAGGCTATTAGAGGTCATTCAGCAGGCTGTGAAAATAATGTCGCCCACCACTCAAGAGGTCTCAGAGCTTGGCTTTGTTTATGCTTCACAGACGCAGTGCACAGACGCAGACGCAGTGCACGTATCCTTGTTTGTGTCTCATATGCATGTTGACTTCCTCTCCTGGCTGTGGTAAAAGCAGTCGTACAAAGAAGCCGCCACAAAGCGCTTAAAGTTGAAGCACTTTGGACTTGCCTCTTGGGCATAAGCCGAAATATCCTGAAATATCCAGTGTTTGGTTTGATTTACTATAATTTATGTTGTATTCTAGAAGAAAACAAGCTCAATGCTTTAGTATGTTTTTATTTTCTTCTGTGCCTTCAACTATGTTTGTCAGAAAATCCTGGTTTCCGTTTTTTTGTTTTATTTTACCTCAACTTTTTAGGGGGTTTTATATTTGAGGATCCATTGTTTTGTTTTTTTTGTTATAGAAAATTGTGCTCTTTCTGCATAGATATCGGGCAATTAACAATATAATGTGTTCATGAAAAAGCATTTTTCAGACTAGACATGTTAGAACCATGTGACTCCAAGTTTCCTACTCTTCTCTTCACATTGCATAAAGTTGTGCAAATATTCATATAAACTTAGTAAAGTGTGTCCCCATTGTCAGATCTATATTTTTCCTAAACAGTGACATTACATTTTTATCTGCTTGACAAAAAAATCTGTTCAAGATTTACTCCAAACTTTGGACCATTTTCTGTACTGAAGAATATCAACATTTTTGTTCAGTTTAAAATGATTCAGCATTTCACTTATCCAGTCCAAAGCAGTTCTGAACCGTACTAACAAGGTGTACCTTATAAAATGTCCAGAATATGCATATCTTATCAGAAGTAATAAAAAGAGAAAAAAATGTTGTGTGAGTGACCAGATCTGGAGATATGTGTGTATGGACAAAAAAATGCAATTTATGTCTCCAGACATTCTTTTTTCAAATTTGTTTATCTAGAAGACAAAAAAATATAAACATGTTGAAATGTTGAAGTTGAGCTGAACTGAGCTGGTCTACATGATCACTAGATAACCCTTTGTGGAAATCATTTTTCATTATTCAGATGAGTCATTTTGTTTTCTGCTGTGTCATGGCTGCCAACAGGAGGTTTTAAAAAATCTTTTGCTTCCACTGTTTAGCATCCTGAGTCTGCATCACTGGAAGAGGTGAGCTGCTTATCACCGAGCAGGTCAACGTGAATCTAATATGCCATAATTCTAATACTTGCATTCACATAAAGTGAATCGCATGTGAGATATGTCTTTCTCAGTTATTTATAGTTATCTTATAAGTAACTATAAGATAATAACTATAAATATCTTTCTGAGTTGTTTATAGCTATCTTAGCAGAGGGGTTGTATATAAATTATAATGTGGTAACAGGACCCACCTATTGGGCTTTGCAAACATGTTTATTCCTTTCAAACACATGTATTTTATGTGACCAACACAAAGTGCAACATCATTGTCACATCTGGATGATACTTATTTTTGGAAGAATATCATTCCTACATTGTCACAGAAGAAGAAAATATGTTCCAGTATGCATCCTGGGTGTCCCTCATTTGACCTCTGTTTTCTGTCCTTTTCATTTCAAGGAGTGATGTGTTTGGTGAGTCATGTAACCTTGAGCCTCATCCAGTCATAACTGGCTATTTTTAAAGAACCATCTTTAAATTAAATTCTTTAGTGATCTACCCTGACTCATCAAACTGACTTTATCAAAGTCTGATAAACATGACAAATGTTTAAAACACCAACAAGGTCATTCCTAAAGAGGTGTTAGCTAAAAGACGTAACAAAGTGGATGGATTTGTTTCTTCGTCTTTATGTTCTCTCAGATGGAGAGATTTAACCCCAACAGTCGTTCTGTCTAAACAGACATCACTCTGAAACTGGAAATCATGTTGTTCTCTTGGCACAAAGCTCTGGTTCCTAATCCCAAGATACATTCATGGAATCAAGATTTATTTGTAAACGGAAGCACAAAAATAAATAAACAGCGAGTGAGAGACATATTTCCATAAACTCCAGAAACATTTAGCCTCCAGACTCCACTGGTAAACAAATGGTAAAGTATCTTAGGTTTGATTTTTTAGCTGTAGAGAGTAAAACATTTGACTCAAGATTTAATATGGTGGATGGGAAGATTACAACACATTTACCTTCTGTCAGATTGTATCTTCTTAGTTGTTTCCTAATTTTTAAAAATCCAAATTTCATTTTGTGGCCCTATTTCCTTATTTTACAAACCAAACTGAACAATAGTTTCTCAAGGCCAAAACAATCCAAAGAAAATCCTACATGGCCCAAAAACTATTGTTCAAGACAAATTAACAAACAAACAAGTGTGCAAGACAGCTAATTATTCAGAAATTGGTAGTTTAAATATATTTAATATATATTTATAGACATCCTGGATAATATGTGAAACACAAACAGAAATATTTGTAATACACATACAATCTATGTCCTGCCAAGGTTATAATTTTAACTTACAATGTGATACTTTTCAGTCTGGTAGAAGTAAATATCTTTCCAAACAAAGTATAACTAACTGCATATGTTTGTAACTTAATGGATGGATATGCAATGTCATCTGATGTTAAATTTACACTTCAGGAATATTTTCCCAACAACACCAAGCCCAAACTTGGTTGTTAATTTCCTTCTTTATTTTTTTGTGTCGTGAAACCCAAATTAAATTGGCTGCCTTCCATCTGAGCTGATCCACCGCAGCACAGTGAGGTTTGGGGCCATCAGCTGTTTATTTCAAACAGCCAACTCATTTACTGCCAGTGAAAGATTCCCCAGCTGCTCTACCCTCAATTACTACTGAAACAGCTGTAATCTCTTATCTGGTTAGCGTGAATGGACCTCCAGCCATAATTACTTTCACTTATTGCGGTCAGGCCAGCGGCTGTTTGGACAGTGATAAAAATTATTGCATTTCTTTTTGCACAGTGAAGATTGGACTGACTAAGATAAAACATGTTGGAGAAGAGTCTTTTTAGATGCTTATGCCATATATAGAAAAGACTGAATGACTGTGTGCTATCAGTTTTAGTGCAACTTATTTTAGGATCTAATTTATTGACATGTTGATTTAAAATCTTTCCATTATGAATTTTTAGCTATTTAAAAATCATGAAGAGTAATCTCTCTTCTGGTTTTCCTAATAATGCTTAGAGCATAAGATACTGTGTTTGTGCTGCTCCACCATTTTAACACCATTAGCTTTGGTTCAGTTTGGTAAAACATCCCAGACCTTGATCCTGTTCAGTTCACACATTTAATGAATATAAATGCAGTTATTTAACATTCCTTCACTAAGAATCAAGAGTATCTCTTCTTATGGTGAATGCTAATCATGCCGGTTTGAGATGACTCCACAGCTTCCTACTTTTTTTAATTTGGAAAATTTGTGTAATATAGAAAATAAAACTTTGATGAACCATTTCAAAACTTTTCACATGTGATGTTACATTCATGTTTATTTAGATTAAATTAGCTGAAAAAGAAAAAAAAAACTTCCAATAACTTGATTATCCTGAATCTTGAGGCCATTATTTGTTTAAACTCCTCCCAAACAGTTTAGTCTTCAAAACTAAATGGTTTATTTTCATACCTACTCTAAGAAATTTGTTATGATATTTGGATTAGAGAACATTTTTATTTTAACTTTTTATATGAAACATTTTCATATAAAAAGTTACATAACTTTTTATGTTTTTTCATAACATAGAAAACAAACTACATACTTTTCTGTGTGTAGTTTTATATGATACTACACACAGAAAAGTATGTAGTTTGCAGCCTACATGAAAAAAAAGTGAGCAGTAGAAGCAAACATCATGAAGGAATCATCACGTACTGAACATATATGGATTTAGATTTTAGAAATGCATCTACATCCTGTTTCACTTAATGGTTCTTTATTTTCAGTCCTTTGTATTTTTAGCAATCTTTGCTTTGACTGACTTCTTTTCTTTCTTTTTCTTTTTTTCTTTTTTTTTTTTGCCCAGGCTTGGATTAAGGGTTGTTTCCTTGAAAATGTGAAGCTTATAGGAGATTTTGGCTCTCTACCTCTACACTTTGTTTAATAAAACCATAATCTGAGCATATTTTCAGCATATAAGAAGCTTGCTTCTGCATTACCTTTGACAGATTTGGCCACACCAGTTTATGCCCTTAAAAAGGCATGTTGTGTAATCAGAGCATTATGGAAACGGTCACAATAATTTAGGTATTCATGTTGGGGATTTCTGCAGTGTTTTTCTCAAAGCTCAAAATAAAAATATCCATACACGAAATTAAGGCTATGGACATCAACTGAGGTTCTTTTTGTTTTGTTTCTTCATTCATTTTTTGCTTCCATTTTGGAGCTTTTCTCTTGCAGCTGATTGTTTTTTTGCCCAAATTTTACCTCAGACTCTTCAAAACTTTCAGGTTGGATGCATCAGGCATATGGAGCTGAAATGGATGTTATTTTTATTTAGAGCACATTTCCAACATCCACAATTTAAACCAAATAGATTTGTCTAAATTTGTAATCAACATGTTGATTATCTCTGTGATTATTAGGCCTGACTTGGCTCCCATTCCCTTATCTATCTGCTTTAACTCACATTTGAGAATCAATGAAACAGATATGCTCAGGACCCACATTAATCTATTCATCAATGCAAAACTGCATAAAAAAATTTAACTTATTGCCTTTCAGCAACAACATATTGCATAAGCAGTTGCATAAATTTTGCAACCTTTTTCCATCTTGCATCTGAAATGGTTGTTGCTATTTTCATACCAAGCAGTCCGGTGTTAAGCTGAACTATATTTGTACTGGCACACAGTATGAATTAGCCATTTAAAAATCATGAAATGGAGCCAATTATAATAAAAGATAGGACATTTCCTTCCTGTGGCTCATTTTGATGACATTACTTGTTTATTGGAAGTCTTTCTTATGCTCTAAGCATTATTAGGAAAGCTCACCAGAAATTAGAACAAAATAGAAATTATTGATTGAAGTCACAGTTGAGGGTTCATAAAAAAATCATCACTAAGTAAGTTTGCTCTTTAGAATTATTGTCCAAGATCACATAATTCCTAATCAATGATTAGAATCCTATTGAAATGTCCATTTATTTTAGAAACTTTACCTCCAACTGAAACATATGAAATTTGCTTTAGAAATATACTTGATTGATTGAAATATGGCTTACTGAAAATGTGTAATTATGTGTGATTAAATGTGCTGTTCAAATAAAACCTTTCATAAACTTTTGTGGCTCATTTTGCCCTCAAATATTTCCAGGTGTGATGGATTTTTCCCCACAGAGATAAATAAATATCCTGTTTTAGTAAATTATATCTTCCATATTTAAAAGGTCAGATCCAAATTGTAATTGTTTATAAAAGCTAGGTTAACTTTATAATTAAGTCACTTTTTTGTAAAACTCTTCTTTACTTTTTTTTTTCTCGCCTGGTGGTTTAATCTGTAACCTTTCATTCTTCAGCAGGTTGTCATTCCTGCAAGCAGCTCCACTCATAGCTCTGCAGGATGACCATTTGATTGACATGTCCTCTGATGTCCTTTTCCCGCCTCTCTCCCCCGTCTCGCAGTGCTGGGTGTCGTTCCTGAGCTCTGCCAGTGCCGAGACCTGGAGCTGGACTGTGACAGCGCTCAGCTAAGAGAAATCCCTGTAGTGGCGATAAATGTCACCGTGATGTGAGTAGAAAATAACCCCTTCTGTTTTAGGGATGGCCTTTTTTCAGCTTCATAAAGCTCAACAAGTCATTCATCAAAAGCTTTCACTGTCATTTCTTATTGGAAGTGTTGTCATGGATGTCTGCCCTCAAGGACCCCATGTTGGGGAAAAAGGTGAGGGCCTGTCATTGTTGAAAAACGTACTCAAAAACAGAGAAGTGAAGTCTTACCTTGACGAGTGTTTTCACTTTTTCTACTGCATAATAGAGAAAATTATGTTACCCAGTCGCCTAAATTAACCACAATTATACATTCTTAGTTGATATTCATATATAAAAATATTTTTTTGAGCATTTAACAGTTTCAGTGGAGAGGAAGCTAAACATGATCAGTTCAGTCATCTGGGAAAAAAATACACACACTTTAGATTTAGGGTTTTATGAATCAAACTAAAGTTTGGTCTGCTAAAAATCAGCCCCTTATTGAGAAATTATTGCTTGTTGGAGGTGTGGACTCTGTTGAAGTTTTAGGCCTGATTTTACCTAATTGCTTTTGGCCATGACGTATGTAATGCACTATAGCTCAATGAAGCTTTGCAGCTAAAATGTTTTAAATGTTTCTCGTCCTCCAATTTTAATTGCTCAATATTTGGAAGTGTGAACAACGCGGACTGAATGGCTTCATTTACTTCCTCTACTGCCATTTCCAAACTACAGCCGTATAGACAGTTTGTAATTTGAAAACAGCGCAAGAAATCAACATCAATTGTTCACAGCAATAGATTTGTCTAAAGAAATCAACCTCAATGGGAGAAATCCAAGATGGAGCATTAAAGGGAAATAAAAAATCAAGCTGAACGAGGAGGTGATGAGCAAACTGACTAAAAATGATTCATAAATCTAGTCTGAAGTGCACAAAACACAACAGGTTCCACACTGTAGTTAAACAACAAGGTTAAAGTCCTTGTCAAACGGCGTTTGACTAAAGTCAAAAGGGTTGGAGACAGCTTTTTATTTCTCTTTCTCACTGTTTGCGTTTTAATGATGATTTTTTTTTATAAACTCTTTCTCACATCCTGTTTTTATTTTAATTATGTAAAGCACTTTGAAATGCCTTGCTGCTGAAATGTGCTATACAAATAAAATTTGATTGATTGATTGAACAAAAAAGGAAAAGTGTAAAATAATTATCCAGTCACTTAAATAATCACATTGGCAACAACATCAAAGCATCTGTATGATTTTATCCTTCTGTTATGACTGTGTGGAGACTGAAAAGTTGAAGCCTTCATGTGTTTGTTGCTCTGCTCACTTAAGGTCCCACTCCAGGATTTCAAGGTTAGGTCAGAAACTTGACTGGATCATTTTTTTTCATCCATTCCGTTTCAAAATTGCTGCTGTGTTTAGGATCATTGTTCTGTTGGTAAAGCAGTTTGAGCCAGAGCTCAAGCTGGCAGGCAGGTGACCTCTGAGTTGACCCCAGAATATTTTGAGTCCATGATGACTGTGAAGTACCCTGATAGTGTGGCGTCACATCATGACTGACTGTCGGAGTCGGGCGTTTACTGTTTAGTTTTCTCCAAACGTGGAGTTCTCCACTTTGATTACGTCTGTCCTTTGGGCTATTTCACTTTGTTACTGCAAATCTTTAAAAACTTTTATTGGCAAACATAAAGTAGCATTTAATTGTGACATGAAAGGCAAAACATGCACGTTTTCAACACTTTATTTTACAATTAAAAGTTTGAAAAGTGTGTTGTGTCTATTTAGTCTACATAAAATCCAGCCAAACCTCTAACCTTCAGAAGTCACCTAAATAAAGCGGTGTAATTTAATCTCAGTCAATGTAACTTTATAATGTTGGGCTACTTTATGTAAATCTGTCATGAAATTCAAATAAAATATACTTTGCTACAAAATGTGAAAAAGAATAAAAGAGCAAGAAGACTTTTGGAACGAACTACAGCTGCTGAGTTTTTGTCATTTTGCTTGTCTGACCTTGGGATGACTTTGCTGGCATGTCCATTTTGGAGAAGATTGACGGCTGTCTCTAATGGCTTCCACTTATAAATAATCTATGTCACTGTAGAAAGTTGGACTTCAGATTATTTGGAATTGACTTCATAATTCTCCCAGAAACAATTGCTTCCTAAATGTCACTGCTGATGTCTTTCCTGATGGCAGTGTTCTAAGACAGCTGCAGACCTGCCAAATCTTCTGCTTATAAATAGGTTGTCACGGTGATCAGGATAAGATACTCAAATGAATTTGATCAGCATCTTTTCCATGTTGGCTTTTGTTTATATCATTGTGTGTTTTTGTATCCTTCCTGTTGGATTTAAATAATTGTACCACCTACTAAAAGAAAAGGCAGTTTTCCTGATATCAGGAAGTTGTACGTCATTTCTCTGTAACTACCTCCATGTCTCGCTTGCGCTGAAGTCAACGCCTTTCCACAGTTAGACTGTAAAGGCTGAGAGGAGAGTAATTTAAGTTCAGATTGTACCTTTGCTCCCATATCTTTATAATGACACAAAATTGCTGTTGATTCTTCCAGCCATGTACTTTTCAGCTTCCAAATCTCACTGATTTCATTCATCAAGACTCTCCCAGTGGATGAGGATCTAAACTCTGATTGCCCTCTTTTCTGTTAAAGTTGGTGAGTGTGTTCGTAAACAAATGGTAACATATTTAGGTTGTTCTTTGAACAATAAAGGTGCATTAAGGAGGTTCTGGCAGACTACTTGACATTACATTTTCATCTCCTAATTGTTGCAGTCCTTCACATGTAACTAGAGCTTTAACCACTCTGGAGCTCATCATTGGTTAAGTGTTTGTACGAATGCTGGTTTTCCATTTTCTTTCTAGCTTTTGAGGTTGTTTTGTGCCAAAAAATTGATTCACACAAGAATCCCGATTCTCATGCGAATCGATTTTGCTGCAGCAAAACAGAGGATACAGGGAGGGAATAATTCCATATAAGCTCTGAATATTATTCAGAACTTAGTAAATGCAAATAAGACACTTTAATGTCTCCATGTGTCATTATGCTTTGCAGAGCAGAATGACCATGATGATCCTTTACGTGCTTATAGATTTAAGCAGAAATCATTATGAATTATAGTTTTTAATTGAATATTGATTTTATCAAATTGTGGCACCAAAAATCAGAATCAAGTCGAATCATGACACAGTAAGACTCCCAGCCCTACTTAGTTTCTGTTTTTTAAGATAATTTTATCTGGGAATGCTATCATGTTCTACACGTTTTTATGTTTTCCTGTCTCCAAATCCTCTTTTTAATTAAGGCCTGCTTTAGTTCTGTATTATATATGGAAGAACCAATTTTATTCAAGTGTTCAAAGAGGAATGTGTTATAACCAGCAAGTACTGCCTTCACCCTGACATGAGAGGCACTTGTTTGACCCCTGCTGTTTCACAGAATGAATGGCTTCACTGATTGAGCTCTGTAATCCTGGTATTTTAAACACACCCCTTTTTAATTAATGATTTTATTATGCAGAATCAGCACCATGCACGTCTGGTCTGTTGATTTTCAATTGCTCTACACCTACTGGTGCTAAAATACAGTGGCGGGCCGTGCATTTCACACCTAGGCCTTCAGTAGTGCCCGGTCTGAATCAATCCAACCCTCAATAACTATTTTATGGCTAGAAAACTTCTACTGCAAGTACAGCTGCGACACACATAAAAAAGCATCAAAAATAACCTGATAAAATTGCAATACTATTTAGGAATATAGCAACATTTTACTCACCAAAAATCCTGATTATTTGTACACAAAATTCCTCTGTTTTTGGATGCAGTGCTTTCATCGTGCCTCCGAAATGAAAGTTCCTGCTTGCCCAAAAAAATGACACAGTCTATCAGTCTTTTTAAGATTTCCCTATTTTTCTTCACCTCAAAGAAAAATAGGTCAACTCAAAATCTGATTGGTTGAAGCAACAGTTTGATCGACATTTATTTTATGCTACATGGCCCGCAGAACTGATTGTGAAGGCCTCCAGGCAGATTTCTTTGACCCTGGCAACAAATAGTGGCTGAAATGTGATTGGTTCAATGCTTAAATATGAAAATACATGTCTGGAAGCAGCACAGCCAGGGGGTGAGCAATGAAAGGAAGCGGATAGACCATTTGCAATTATTTAATACGTATTTATGGACAAAATATAATTAACATCAGTCTGTGATTCAGATATTTTTAGGCCAGCAGAGAAGGCCTTGCAGGCCCTGACGGCCCACCACTGCTAAAATATGTACTTCCGCCATAAACAGCAGTCGATCTGGCTGTGCTGTTGCACTCTGAATGTTTTCAACAAAACTGTGAATCTGTGAATTTCTTATCAGCTCGAGTGTGTAAACTCCTCTTTTAACATTTGTTGGGTTTCTGAAAAGCTGAGTGTGTAACTCCAGGATGTAAGCAGCTCTCCAGCTGGCCTTGTCTCACATCATAGCAGATGTTGAACGCAGCCAAAAGCAATGGAGCATATGTCTTTGTCCATTCATCATCAATGCAGAAAATCCCATGTATAAACCATATTTTGAAGTGGGAAAAAAAACTAAGCAGAAACAAATAACTAATTTGGAGTGAAGCTAAAAGCTTTCAAACAAACAGTCCTTTTTTTTTTTTTGGACATTTTTTTTTGTCAAACAACATCACACAGATAAATTGTTGTTTAAAATAGTGGAGAAATATTGCACCGCATTGGGAAATTGAAAAAATAAAATGTCTAAAGTGGAGTCCCAGTCACGTCTCATAAATTACTTTCCTTTCTGTCCTTTACAAAAGCAGGCATGTTGGTGGTCTTTGTGTGAAAAAGTCAAGATGTTGTGTTTGGCTGTCAGCTTAAATTTCGCAGCTTACCAGAACAGAAGAGCAAAGAAGATTGTCTTATAATTTCCCCAGAGTCCATAGGTGAACACATCCAAAAGTCTGGTGTAACTACAAGTGATGAAATTACACTTTAGTGACATTCTAATCCATTCAAAGGTTTGGAAGCAAAAACAGAATCAACTGGAAGATTAGGAGCCTCTTGATAAAACAGTTTGTAAGCTTGACCGGGTGCAGCATGTTTATGGTTTTAATTTTCTAACTGCTAACCAAGTGTGAAAAGATCTAAAAAAATATTATTATTCATCAGGCTTTCCTTTGGTCTTTGTGTGATAAATCATTTGAAAAGTTCTGTCTGATGTTATTTACCTTGCCTTATATTCAATAATTATAAGTACATTCTAAAAGAATGAAGCAAACATTAGAAAAAGGCGACATTATGTTAAGAACGCGGAATGAAAATCTCATCTTTTGCAAATGGAGATGGAAAATGATCATTTGTGTGAGGCATTTTAATGGTTTTTATAATGCGAGGACTATTTTAATTTTATTTTAATTTTTATTTTATGTTAAAGACCAACTCAAAATAGTGAATAATTCTGGAAGGAAAATGAAACACGGTTTTCAAACGTTTTACAAAGCAAGCATTTGTATTCAGTCCTTTTGAATGGAGGTCCATCTTTCCACAGAAAAATTACCTTACATGTACAACCACAGCTACAATGGGATGGCTTAGGTCACAGCTTATTCATGTATTACAGGGGCTTAGTCAAAGTCTAGAGCTAAATTCAATCTGACTGGAACTGAGCCATTTCACAAAGATGGGCAAAAATGTTGTCTAGTTGGCAAAGCTGGTAGAGAAATACTATAAAAGACATGGAAACTGTGGTTCTGCTACGCATTTACTCAGGGAGGCTGGATGCATTTGTCAAATGGTTCACCTTTTTACTGCAAAAGATTTCCTAAATAATCCATCATTTCCTTCCACTTTGCTGACATGCATTACTTTGTGCTGGTTTGATACATAAAATCCCATTAAAATATGTTGAAGTTTGCAGCTGCTACATAACGCAATGTACAAAAAATCCTGCTGATTAATAGTTTGGCAAGGCTTTAATTATTTTAATAATTTTTAATGATAACTATAAAGTGGTCTGCACACTAACATGATCATAATTCCTTCCTATTTCTCAGGTCCTTACAAAGAAACAGACTTCACAGGCTGAAAGCAAAAGGATTCTTTAACTATCAAAGCCTTCAGAAACTGTGAGTTTCCATCATCCTCTCTCCATATACACACAAACTAAAGTTACTTAAACCCTGTGCATGAGAATTAGCTGCAGACATTACGAGCCTTGGAAGGCTGTTGGGCATGCTGGCAGTGTTGATTGTTCTGCCGTGCGTGTGGATGCTTTTGCCACTGACTTGTGCTGTTTATCAAGCTTGCACAGTGTCACTGTGAGGACAGGTCTAATCCTTTGCCAGAACATGTTTTGCATTATTGGGATTGTGGGTTTAAATAGATTTAAAATGTCTATTATGTTTACATAAACAAGATGACTGAACAGCTGTTAGTAAAATATAATAGTAATATCCTACAACACGAGGATGTTACCCCCAAATTTAGGCCTTCCTGTATATAAGCAGATTTCTTTGTCAGTCAGCCCAACCATATTTTGGCAACGTGCCTGTTTTTGTTTGCTCATTAATTCATCAGCCTCAAGATGTTTCTGTGCTTCTTCTGTAGATATCTACAGCACAACAATATTCAAGATGTGAATCCTGATGCATTCAGGGGGCTTCATAATCTGACAAGACTGTGAGTAAAGTAATAGTTTTTCTAATTACTAGATGTTTATTGTAATTAGATTATTATAACTTTTAACAGCTCTGTCATTATTCTGATTCTAACCTCAGATCATAAATGTGTGTGTGAGAATAAGTTCCTTTTGGATTAAAATCAAACTCTTATTTCATAAAACATGACCACAGTAGCTTGTCTGGTATTAAATATCACAAGTAAGAGACATGAACTCCTTTTTATTCTAGTTCTCATAAACTGTTTATTGATATTCCTATTGATATGAAGGGCAGCTAAATAAAAACAGCTATATGGGCTACAGTTAGAGCGCTTCTTTGACCAAATAGGTTCTGCACTATGGCTATTAATAGATAAATTATATCACCTTGTGCTCACAGTCAGATTTTCTTGCCCAAAAAGATATTTGTAACAGTAGGTTCTGGATAAATATGTACCACTTAATTATAACATAGTTGAGTGTGGCGTGAGCGCCCCTGCTTCCTCCACAGATTCAGCTACGTGTGTAACGGAAAGCGAAATCAGCCAGAACCCAAAACGCAGCCAACACAAGAGTAGGTTCACCAAATGTCTTTATTACAAAAATAATGGTAAGAAGGGGCTAAACAGGGTGTCGTCACGCTGGTTGGTCAGGAAGGGGGAAGTCCACAGGGGTCTGGGATCCAGCCGGGGAGGAGTAAGGTGGATGGGCAAAGGGAGGACTTGAGGGCTCAGGGGACAAACAGATGACAGGGACAAAATCCACCAACCAGAGGCTGAGTCATGGAACAATCCAGGTTCATTCACGGGAGGCCACAGGCAATGAAGATCCAGTAATCAGAAAACTTAAGGCAAGGTCAGCAAGGTCAGAGTCAGGCAGGGTTCATCAACAGTAGGTCAGAAATCATCCAGCAGCCAAGGGACAAGGCAAAAACTGTGGTCAAAAAACAGGCAGGATCAGAAAATCAGAAAACTTTGAAACATGAGACAAGGCTTGAAAGCTGTGACTGGGGCAACATGATCTCGCACTGAGCTGGTGACGAGCAGCTGTTTAAAGAGGGCGCAGCGCAGGTGAGGGTAATGGGTAATCAGCACAGTCAAGGTGGAGCTGAGGGGCTGAGATCATGACAACGGGGGAAAAGCTGAAGAGGTTTAATGCAGTACGGAGAGAAGACAATGGCACAACCACCAAAACAGGATATTCTATTCAAAACACTTCTTCACAGTCACAGATTGTGAAACAAACTGCTGATGTCAGCAGTTTGATGGTGGAAAGTTTTTCTGGAAGGAAATATGTTGTTTTTACTTTTATGTACTCGGTGACTGTACACATGAAGATGTACATCTTTTTTCCTGTCAGTGTCTGTGCAAAATAAACAAAACTGAATGTTCAGAGACAATGACTATATCAAAATGTATATTTTTATTTATTCAGTAAAAACAATAAATGAAAAGTAAAACTGAAACATGTTTTACTTGTGACTTGCATGAGAGCAGAGAGCAGATATTACCAGCTCTGTAAGGTTCTTATAATGTGAGCCATGATTGTGAATGAATAAATGCTAATGGTCAAGTAAAGCAGGTGTGAGTATGAACTTGAATGGCTTTGTAAGTAAATAAATAAAAGTTGATGAAGCTAAATGACTTCAGTGAGAGACGGTGTCCAGTAGATAATGACTTATGAAGCACAGTAGCACAAATAAACCCTTATTATTAAAACACATGCTACATTTACAGCAGGTTTTAATGAAAAACAAAAAATGTAAACAAAAACCACTAAAAAGGAACAATAAGAAAAATAAACAAAATTCTCCTTCAAAGATATTAATCATAAGAATGGACATTATTGAGCTCATTTTAATTTATCATGTGATCAATTGATTAGTTGCTTATTGACAGTAACGATACTGGTCAGAACTGGAGCATAAAATGATTTTATAACTTACAAAAGTGAATTTTATTTTTTAAAAAGATTGTTGTGTCTGAAATGGAAATAATCATCATTATTTTTATCTATGACACTGTATGTAACCCATATGCTCAAACTATGAGGTAAGCCAAAGTCATCGTCTTTACAAACAAATAGGAACCTTTCAGGACGACTTCAAGTTTTAGCTGTGTGTAAATTTAACTAAGCACCTCCGAAAAAAGGTTTGATTGTTTGAAAAATGCCATCACAAAGAACTGAAGGTGGAGCGCTGCAGTCCAGGTTGAGCTGGAGAGATTTTCTATGAGTCAAGGTGTCGGAGCAGGATGCCAAAATCTGAACTGGTGCAGAGCTTACTTTTCTGCTGGCTGTAGATGAATGAGCAGAGCCGACACAGGCTTTCACAGAGATAGGGAGGCGAGTAAGGGAGGAGCAAAGCTGGCTGGTGTTCAAAGAGGAGAAAACTGAGAGGCTGGAGCAGAGCAGGGAAATTACTGAAAACTCTTCTAGACAACAAAGAGTAGTCAGCTATGGCGTAATCCCTCAAGAAATAGCGGTCGAAGAGTTTCGGAGCTCCAGTACTGCACGTTTACTGCAGGGCTTGATTAGTTATTTAATGTGTAAAGGCCGTGAAGAAAAATGTTTTACTAAGACGAAGACAACAGAAATTGAAACAAATCTACAACAAATTTAGATATGCTGGAAAAGAAACAATCATTAAACTTTAACTGTTTTAGATTAGTTAGGACCAGCAAACTTAACTCTATTTTCTAGATGTCATTTGCTGATAAAACTTTTTTTTCACTTTGCACCAATTGGTTGAATTGGTTTTTAAAAAACATTTAAAGCCGTAAAATGGAAATGTTGTTGCTAGGACATTAATCATCTTCCAACAGATTAGGGGGATATCATGTCCTGTTACATATCAACAGATTTTTGTAGGGTTTCCTCATAATGTATGGAAAACTAGTTCATCTTTGCCTACTGGTTACTTTAACGTTGCTAGTTATTATTTCAGGATTACCCACATTCTCACAGCTTATTTTAAAAATTTTCTGACATTATAAAACATTCTAAAAAAAAAAACTTCAGCACCTTTGAACTAACTTGGAATGTCATATTTTATCAAAGTTTGAAGACACCTTAATGTGACCTTTTCAATAAGATTTCATAGTCACATAAATCACACATCTGTAATACTGCACGTTATTTTCAACCATGTTGTGCATGACCTCACTTTTCAACGACTTTTATTATAGTCCATATGTTTCTATAGTGTGAGGCCAGAGCCATTCTGAAACCTTCAATGAAACATAATTTGTCCATCATTGTTCCTTTGTAACAGCAGATTTTATTGAATTTGTACCCATATGACCTAAAATGTCAGCCTAATCTGGAAGAAAATTGGTTCAAATGATCGAAACAATCTGAGACTCACCAAGCCTGTCATAAACTAGGCAGCAGTATCACTGTCCACAGAGAGTTGAGTTATTCAGCATGGACTGAGAGGGTGCAAAACAAGAAAAAAACTTTTCCTCCAAAACTAACACCTTTCAGATTGACTGATATTTGTAGCTTCCTACACAAGGCAAGATAAATGTCAAGTGAGATAAAGCTGGAGCTGTTTCATTGTTGAGTTTTTGTAATTCTGTAACTGATTTTGCCTACTTGATCACCCTGGTTGTTTGGAAGTGTTGTATTCTTCTGTGCCACATTTGTTTGTTTGACATGTACTGGTCACTTGCTCAATATTGTTTTTTAAGAGAGAACATGAGAAGAGGAGAGAAAACTGCAGTAAACAGTCTTCACCCACATATTCACCCATGTCAAACTACTTGAATAATTCTTAACCAAACATTTATTTATTGGAAGCTACGTGTGCTAAACGTTTTCAAAGTTAGCAAAACGCTAATGACTGAGTATAAGCTTCTGACTGACGCTAAATACAGGCTTAGCTTTGCTTGTTAGTTTCATGTGTCATATACAGAGTAAGGTAACATTTTTATTATTTTTTTTCCAGGTACCTGAGTTACAACAAGATAATAGTATTGATGCCAGGAGTGTTCAAGGACCTGCACAAGCTGGAGTGGCTGTGAGTCAGCAGCTGTTATGTTCCATTGTTTCCTTTTTCCTCTCGTCCTCCTCTCAGTGTTATATTATACACCACACGTATCTCTGCTGAGGCGGTTTTATCTGAATCAATGATCCAAAAATAAGGCGGAAACAATATTGTTTGTCTTTTCAGGATCCTGGAAAACAACAATATCCATCAGATATCTGCCATGACATTTTCAGGACTGAACTCCCTTGTTTTACTGTGAGTTTCTGCCCTTACATTATATACTTGATCTTTTACTTTCATCTCATGTTTTTTTGGACTATTTGAAGTGGTTGTTGTTCTTCCCCTGTTAAGAGTAAAAGTGTCTGAACATGAAGAAGAAATGAGCGACACTGTGTTTCTTTTTGTCTCTGATTGACAGGGTTTTGTTGAACAACTCCCTGGCAAAGTTGGATGACATCTGCCGGGAAATGCCCAGACTGAACTGGCTGTAAGTGGGATATCAGAGAATATCACAAACTGTCCTCTCATAAAAGTGACAAGACCTTTGATGGGTTTATTCTCTCTGTGTGTGTATCTATCCCCACATACTCTCTGTGTATGTGTGTGTTTTCCAAAACATTTCCTTGCAGGGACTTGGAGGGAAATCTAATTGAAAAAATTGGAAATGCTTCTCTCCATTCATGCACCATGTTGACAGTTCTGTAAGTGTAAATTTGCATAACTTAATTCATAGCTAAGGCAAAGGTTTGCTCTCAAAATATTTACTTCTGACTTAAGCTTGCAAATCCTACCCAGATTCACTTAAAACTGAAGCCACCTTGCAGCCAGAGCATGAAGTCAATACAGGCGATTCATTAAACGGAAGGAAGAGGCTTCGAGGAACAGCGGAGTAATTCAGTGCTTATTGACTTTTTCCAGGGTGTTGCAGCGAAACCGGATCAGCTACATACACGAACAAGCATTCTCAGTCCTCCAAAAGCTCGGAGAATTGTAAGTTCATTTATTTTATTTTCAAATCGCACAGAGAAACTATTCTCAAAATAAAAAGAGACAAAGTTTGAGTTGCTTTTGAGAAAAAGGCTGAATGAACCACGTTAACATGTGGATCACTTTGAAAAGCGTCACATATTGTCTTCCAGTTCCAAGGACATTATCAAAACATTGATGGAGTGTTTGAAGGAGTGTGTGAACAGTACGTTCTGAAGGAGAGCAAATTTTAAGGGAAAGATTTCACAATGTCTAATGAGCTCACAGTTATGATGGAGGCTTCATTGAACAAACTCATGACTGCTTTGTACTACTTGCAGTTAAACTGAATATGATCATTTAGATTAGCTACTTTATTGGGGCGCATTAGTTTGCTCCTTTGAAATGATTTTTCCACTGCGATATACATTTCAGCTAATGTTCCCATTTTAAGAGCATTTCTTTTCTCTACAGGAGGATTATTTTGATTATGAACTCTTGACCCTTCTGTTTCTAGAACTACAGATTTGTTCTCCTTCACTAACTTTCTTAACTGTCACAAAGTTTCTCACAAAGTACATGTAATGTTTTTTATTGAATTTTCTCCAAATGTCTGAACCCCAGAGGATATTTTTTCTGTTTTTCATTGAGCTCATGACTTTTCCTGGAGTTTTTCCAACTGAAAAACAAAGTAAAAAAATAAACAATAACTCATCAGAGGCCATTTTCATTCCAGTGCTGTACTATATACCTCCCCAAAAATAATCCACAAAATATATCACAAAACAAGTTACTTCTTACATACAGGTCAATTTGAATAAATTGATATTTAATTCATTTAAATAGTTAGATTGAAAATATATTTATATAGGGATCAATCACACTCACAGTGATATATCAAGTTTTTAGTTATCTTAATTTGATCATTGTGGTTTACATGCAGCTTCTGAACTTTGGAATATTACGAAAAAACATTTTTGTTCTGAAATGAGATCCTACTAAAACGTTTCACCCGGAACTACAGAGTATTTACACTCACTGCTTGGTCAAAACTTTTTTTGCGTAAATTACTGTAATTAATACAGCATAAAATGAAGGCAATTAATTCATCGCTCAAAGAAGTTTAGGGTTTTATTTAATATTTATTTAGCCTTTAGTTTACCAGGTAGAATGTTGGAAAACAATTTTCATTTATAAACCTGACATGACAGAAAAAGTACAAAAACACATAAAAAAAAACATTTGAACAGAAAAGCCTCAGTAATGTCTCTTCTCTTTGTAACAGTAAAGTAGTATACATCCTGGATGCCATCTTGGATAAATATTACTTTATTAATCTAAAATGTCCTAGCATGTGATTGTGTGTTTTTGTTAGCTGTAAAAGAACTTAACTCTGTTTGTGTAAGAAAAATGATTTTAACTTTCTGAATAAAGGAGATTAAATGAATTAGCTTTCTAAACTATTGTGATTTATTGAGATGCTCCTCTAAATTGAGCATATTTAACCTTTATAGCCAGTATTATACCAAGTGTCTACTGTTTTACTTTTCAGACTGGGTATTATTTGACCTGTTTCTGTACAGAGGACACCATTCCACTCCTGTTGTTTGTATATTTCTGGCTTATAACCACAGACGTGCTGCGTGTGCCTGCAGATGTGAACCTTTTACTTCAGATCCTGTCTCCCTCTTGAGTTTTGAATAGTGCCCTTTTGCATTTATCTTCATAGCATCCCCCCAACTGTATGTTCCTTTTGTTTTCTGTGCCTCACTGTTGCCTGTACAAAGCTGATAAATGCCTCATGAGTTTTAGCATCTCCTGTTCCAGGGACCTGTGAATTTTTTATGCTCCTCTAGCAGTAACTTCGATAGCCGGAGGCAACATATTGTTTGTTCTCATTCTCCAGAACACACTGAAGGAAAATTTCCTTAAATTTTGCAGTAATGTCGCTTTGGATTAAAGGGTGAACTACTTAAAATTAGTTGGTCATATCTCAAGATTACTGTGACCCTTTTTGTCCTGCCTGAAATATAAAAAATGGGCTGCAGACATTTAACAGCAAGGGGGTAATTGAAGCTTTTGTTTTTCCTTGCTGGATATTTGAGGGACAGAAATGTGTCATCTGTAAAATTTGAACGCTATTGCACCGTTATTGTAACATCAGACACACCTTCTTTGTCTAGGCTGTGAAAGCTTCAGGCTAATTCCAACTGCTTGGGTTTGACTTTGAGACTTTGGAATAAATTAACTTAGCGGGAAATATTTTAGATAACGTCAAGCTCTTTACTTTTTTTTTTTTCTTGCAAATACTTTTTTGCATCCTTTTGTCCAAGATAAGGCCTTCCATGACTCTTTTATTATCACTAAATCCCATCAAAGCAAAATAACCAGTGTTGTTTTGTTTCTTCTCGACTCTGTAGCCAAAAGCCAGTTACATTTCGCATGACTTTATTTATTCTGTTGTACTCACAACATAATTAAACGCTCACCAATAATGCACATTTCTGCAAACTCTAAGATTTTATTTTGTCAACCTTATTAAGCATACAAAGTGTTGATAATAGTTGTTGGTTATTTAATCAGAAACAAGAAAAACAGAGAGAATGCATCTCGCAGCTCTGGCTGCTGGAAAAAAGTCAGTTTTAGCATTTTATAAATGTTTTTTAGTTACATGCATTGAACTGTAAATTGCTATAACAATAAATCTTCACTACAAAGACTTCAAAGAATGAAGATAAATCATGATGTAACATTAAAGCACTGCTTACATCATTGTACCTTAATCAAGTTAAGATATCTCTCCTTGCAAAAAAGGCGACATTTGTCTTTATGTTTCTGCATCTTAAGATTCCTTTCTGGTTAAGAAGGTTATGAATTCTCCCTGCTATATTTGTGGTGCGGTAGGTGATTTCAAACACAGGTAAGCATGTCGACACTAACATTTCCTTGCCAGTGTACTTGTAAACTCATATGTTAGTGTTATGGGGAGTATCGAACGACAACAAAAGGCGAAAGTTTTCTGCTGCTTGTGGTGAAATCCAACACATGGGACAGAATAGTAACAACAG
>NW_006799978.1:1774250-1790182 GCF_000485575.1 Poecilia formosa | reverse complement strand
TTTTTATTGAATTTTCTCCAAATGTCTGAACCCCAGAGGATATTTTTTCTGTTTTTCATTGAGCTCATGACTTTTCCTGGAGTTTTTCCAACTGAAAAACAAAGTAAAAAAATAAACAATAACTCATCAGAGGCCATTTTCATTCCAGTGCTGTACTATATACCTCCCCAAAAATAATCCACAAAATATGTCACAAAACAAGTTACTTCTTACATACAGGTCAATTTGAATAAATTGATATTTAATTCATTTAAATAGTTAGATTGAAAATATATTTATATAGGGATCAATCACACTCACAGTGATATATCAAGTTTTTAGTTATCTTAATTTGATCATTGTGGTTTACATGCAGCTTCTGAACTTTGGAATATTACAAAAAAACATTTTTGTTCTGAAATGAGATCCTACTAAAACGTTTCACCCTGAACTACAGAGTATTTACACTCACTGCTTGGTCAAAACTTTTTTTGCGTAAATTACTGTAATTAATACAGCATAAAATGAAGGCAATTAATTCATCGCTCAAAGAAGTTTAGGGTTTTATTTAATATTTATTTAGCCTTTAGTTTACCAGGTAGAATGTTGGAAAACAATTTTCATTTATAAACCTGACATGACAGAAAAAGTACAAAAACACATAAAAAAAAACATTTGAACAGAAAAGCCTCAGTAATGTCTCTTCTCTTTGTAACAGTAAAGTAGTAAACATCCTGGGTGCCATCTTGGATAAATATTACTTTATTAATCTAAAATGTCCTAGCATGTGATTGTGTGTTTTTGTTAGCTGTAAAAGAACTTAACTCTGTTTGTGTAAGAAAAATGATTTTAACTTTCTGAATAAAGGAGATTAAATGAATTAGCTTTCTAAACTATTGTGATTTATTGAGATGCTCCTCTAAATTGAGCATATTTAACCTTTACAGCCAGTATTATACCAAGTGTCTACTGTTTTACTTTTCAGACTGGGTATTATTTGACCTGTTTCTGTACAGAGGACACCATTCCACTCCTGTTGTTTGTATATTTCTGGCTTATAACCACAGACGTGCTGCGTGTGCCTGCAGATGTGAACCTTTTACTTCAGATCCTGTCTCCCTCTTGAGTTTTGAATAGTGCCCTTTTCCATTTATCTTCATAGCATCCCCCCAACTGTATGTTCCTTTTGTTTTCTGTGCCTCACTGTTGCCTGTACAAAGCTGATAAATGCCTCATGAGTTTTAGCATCTCCTGTTCCAGGGACCTGTGAATTTTTTATGCTCCTCTAGCAGTAAGTTCGATAGCCGGAGGCAACATATTGTTTGTTCTCATTCTCCAGAACACACTGAAGGAAAATTTCCTTAAATTTTGTAGTAATGTCGCTTTGGATTAAAGGCTGAACTACTTAAAATTAGTTGGTCATATCTCAAGATTACTGTGACACTTTTTGTCCTGCCTGAAATATAAAAAATGGGCTGCAGACATTTAACAGCTAGGGGGTAATTGAAGCTTTTGTTTTTCCTTGCTGGATATTTGAGGGACAGAAATGTGTCATCTGTAAAATTTGAACGCTATTGCACCGTTATTGTAACATCAGACACACCTTCTTTGTCTAGGCTGTGAAAGCTTCAGGCTAATTCCAACTGCTTGGGTTTGACTTTGAGACTTTGGAATAAATTAACTTAGCGGGAAATATTTTAGATAACGTCAAGCTCTTTACTTTTTTTTTTTTCTTGCAAATACTTTTTTGCATCCTTTTGTCCAAGATAAGGCCTTCCATGACTCTTTTATTATCTCTAAATCCCATCAAAGCAAAATAACCAGTGTTGTTTTGTTTCTTCTCGACTCTGTAGCCAAAAGCCAGTTACATTTCGCATGACTTTATTTATTCTGTTGTACTCACAACATAATTAAACGCTCACCAATAATGCACATTTCTGCAAACTCTAAGATTTTATTTTGTCAACCTTATTAAACATACAAAGTGTTGATAGTAGTTGTTGGTTATTTAATCAGAAACAAGAAAAACAGAGAGAATGCATCTCGCAGCTCTGGCTGCTGGAAAAAAGTCAGTTTTAGCATTTTATAAATGTTTTTTAGTTACATGCATTGAACTGTAAATTGCTATAACAATAAATCTTCACTACAAAGACTTCAAAGAATGAAGATAAATCATGATGTAACATTAAAGCACTGCTTACATCATTGTACCTTAATCAAGTTAAGATATCTCTCCTTGCAAAAAAGGCGACATTTGTCTTTATGTTTCTGCATCTTAAGATTCCTTTCTGGTTAAGAAGGTTATGAATTCTCCCTGCTATATTTGTGGTGCAGTAGGTGATTTCAAACACAGGTAAGCATGTCGACACTAACATTTCCTTGCCAGTGTACTTGTAAACTCATATGTTGGTGTTATGGGGAGTATCGAACGACAACAAAAGGCGAAAGTTTTCTGCTGCTTGTGGTGAAATCCAGCACATGGGACAGAATAGTAACAGTGAAAAACCATTTCTCAAATTTCTTGTATTGTGTTGCTAGCCACATTGAATCCCGCGTAGAAGGACAGCAAGCAGTTGTTGCCTCATAGCATTTGTTCCATAGGAAATGAATGGAGGTGGAGCGATATCACCTCCTGTGCTAAAGGTGACCTATCTTGCTTCCTTGAACAGGTTAGGGTAGGTCTTCATGCTATTCAAAACATTTCATTACATTTTTTGCACAAAATCATTCTTAGATTATGAGATTTCAGTCTACTCAGTTCTGCCTCTTTTCAAAATGAGCCATTTTAGGCCCTCTTGTCACTTTAGGTCCAAATAAGCTGCTGCTGGTTAAGCCCCCAAAATCAATGTTTACATTTGCACGTGAAAATTGTCTGCAAACAGAGCCACAGTTATGCCACTGTACATCTTTGAAAACCAAAAGTAGAGCCTCTTAAACAGTCAACAAAAACGCAGAAGGTGGTTTCTGGATGATAAACAATAAAACACTTGCTTTTTTCCACAGCCACTGCAGCTGTAAAACCGGCTAACCAAACTTTGCTGGAGCTCCACTTGCATTGCTTGGTAATGGGCTTGGCTAAGATGGGGTTGCCAAGTAACCAGGCAGTGTCCTTCGATTGTGACTTAACAATTGGGAGGTTTCTGAAATGGCTTGTTTTCCAGATCCAAAAAAACAATAACTTATTGCCAAAAATCAACTGTGTAGAGGTTTTCTTAAGCACTTGGGCTGTTTTAGAAGCAGGAGAGACCTAAATGGAAGTATGAAAATATGCAAAAAGTGAATTTTGCAGAATAGGTCCACTTTAAGGTACTTTTAGTTTAGTATCCTTTCTGTTTAGCTCAGCTAACTTAGCCTCCTTCCCACAGTTTCCTGCCTACTCTTCCACAGATGTGCAACTCTTCACTGATTAGACTCACCTGGTCCTCATATCACTGATGGACCAGAAGAGCCATTTTATTCTGTCTAGTCTCAGGTGTTCATTTGACATCTGAAGGAAAAGGGATGGTCGACTGAAGGCATCATTTTAGACAGAGATAACTAGATTGTATTAAAAGAAGCCAACCACGTCTGAAAAACCAACATTTAACAGAGGAGGTGACCTCAGATTTTATCTACCTAACTCTGCAGACTGCAAAAAGATTCTGCAAGACATAGAGAAGCCAGGAGGATCATCTCCACTCTTCCCTCCTTCACTGATATTTTTGACATCCACTTTGCCAGCATTGCTGGTGACACCTCACACTCCTCACTACCCGTCTTCAGCCTCCTGCCTCAGGGAGAAGGTACCAGAACACACTCCAACGCTTCTGAGCGTCTTTAAACAACAGCCTGTCAGAATACTTAACTCTGTCCACTACATTCTCCCTCTGACTCCTGCCAGTGGATTTTAACCTTAATCTTGCTTCAATAGTAAACTTTACCTTGTTTCTACTTTATTAATTTAAATGTTTTGAGGGAGAAAAATAGTATTTCCATTTATCTGTATCTTCTGCATGTATGGTGAGTTCACAAAGAGGATGGTGATCAGTCCTGACTCTCCTCATTCAGTTTCACAGCAGTTCACACCATGTGACCAAAGCCACTCATGTGTATGTCGACAAATAACATGGACTCAAGTACTGGACAAAAACGGAGAGCAGAACTGGCAACTTGTGTACTTAATGACCCAAATGGTGTGACTACAGCACGAATAGGCTTTACTTCCAATCACATTGAGAACTGAAAAAGGCTTTTGGATAGAAGATGAGAGCTCTTCAAGGAATAAAAGAACTCCAGGGTCATTCTACTTAAAGCACTTAGAAACTCTAATGTACTTATAAAGAACTCTCAGCTGTGTCTCTGATAGATGTTTAGTATTTCTTACAGACATAAGAAGACGACTAGCTACTTTAGTTTCCACTTTGTGTATGAAAATGGCCCAAAGAGTTATAATACCTACTGTCATAATGTCTGTCTGACAGGGTTTCTTATTGGACATGTTGTGAATTATTTTTATTGAAATGAGGTGTTAAGTTTTTTTCCTTGCCCTTGTTTTTTTTGTGTTATTTTAAAGTTTATTTAAAAAAAAGACAACTAAATTGAGATTATTTATTTTTTGCTCGTACTAGCACCTTTAATTGTTCCTGAGTAAAATTTTACAATATTTCATGCATAGATTTCATGCGTAGATTTCTTTTTTTACAAGAAAAATTATTTTTATTTTTAAAAAGTTGCTTCTCTTTTTATCACAATTTCTACAAATAATAAACACGTGTAAAGGAGAAAGTACAGTGTTGTGCCTGTTTGTCTCTGCATGTCAATCGGCCAAGTCTGTTGTTCATATTTTGTATATCAGCAGGAAATAGTTTGGAAACCAACAATGTTCTATAAAAAGATCAGCAAAAATTAGAACAGTCTTTTGGTTCTGAATGAGTTTGTTTATTTGTCTAATGCTTATGTGCTTGTGTCTCTGCACAGGGATCTGTCCAACAACAGACTGGTGGCCATACCTCCCAATCTATTTGTCTTACTGGAGGATTTGCTCCAACTGTGAGTTCTTAATCAAACACGACAGTAAACAGATTTTGGTTTAACTTTGGATTGCTGCAGCTGGAGTCTGTTTTCATGTCTGCGAGAATCAGATTGCACAAAACTCAATTTTAATTGGATTTAGTGTATTTTATTTCAATATAATTAAATCAGACATATAAAGCATGAAAAGTAAAGTTTTTACATTTGCACCAAGATTTTATGCATTTAGTACATAAAAATAGTTGAGCAGAAGTTAGCTTGCTAACAGCATAATAGGTTTATATCAAGCTGTCATGCAGAGACAAACAAAAAGAGGACGAGTCCAGCTTTTGCTGCTGAATTGTTTTGATAGCTTGATTGGAAGGAAAACATGTTGGAGTTAAAAAGAAACAGGAAAACATGTTATTTAGATGAAGCGCTGATGTCTGATATGTAATCTCTGCAGGATTTATCTGTAGTGTGAGATCAAGGATCAGTGGCATCTATATTTAATATTTTGTGTGCTTTTTTTTTAATCTTATGTTGTAGAAACATATCTTACAATCCCATCGTGGAGCTTCAACTGGATCACTTTGACAAGTTACATAAACTGAAGTCTTTGTAAGTATCTGTTCTCCCGTTCTTGACACTGACCACTAATCTTTACTGTTGGAGATTTAAGGACAACAACAGCTTTGTATCAGCTTTTGAAAGGGTAATGAAGTCTTTTATGATGTTTAAGATCTGCTAACATGTCTGTTGTGACATGCCAAATAGGAAAAAGTTTAACAGTAAGACAAAGGCTCGGCAAAAAGACCAGAAAAACCCAAATTCTCACACAGTTTTACAACGTGTGCGCCCAAATGTATCAGGTGTAAATCTAACCCATCATTTCAGAAAAAGAGCATCAGGCCAACAGAAAACATGGTGGTGGTAGTGTGATGGTTGGGGCTGTATTCCTGCTTCAGGCTCTGGACAATTTTCAATAAGTGATCAAACAATTAATTATCTCTCTAGCATAAATTTCTAAAGGATTGTAGGGACACTTTGATCATGAAGCAGGACAGTAATCCAGAGCACAGCACTGTGCTCAAATTCACCTCCAAATGGCTCAAAAAAAAAGTTTTTGAAACATGCTTTTTTTTAATCTATTATTGATAATAAAATTTGTTTGATCTGAAACACTTGAAGTTTGACAAGAACAGCATAGACAGAGAAAGTCCATAGGAGCATATTCTTTTTCACAGGTCTGTATTTCACTTTTCAGAATTTGTAACAAAATGTTTTTATGTCTCTCAGGAGCATAGAGGGAATAGAAATTGATAACATACAGCGAAGGATGTTTGAACCTCTCAGATACTTGACTCACATGTAAGTACAACATTATCATGCTCTGTGGAGACCTTCATTTTTTCACACACAATGTACTGATAAGACCGAGTCACAGGCTATCCTTACTGGGGCTCAGCTTTAAATCCATCTGGGAGATAATTAAACCAGCTTTAAGGTGAGCCAACCTCTCAGAGCGCAAACATACATAATTCATGAATTCGTGGAAGGAATAAGTTCCTTTTTTACTTCTTTTTTTTAGTTGTAGTTTTTCGTTTTTATTCAAGTGGGCTAAACAAAAACCATTAATGTTAAGAAGGATGGTGATCTGGTTTGTTTTAGTAAAAAGGGTTTAGCCCCAAACTGTGGCAAGTAAATTGAAAGGTAATTTTGTAGCACCAAACAGTGAAAAACAATTTCAAATCTTCATGACAAACACTTTTTATGCTGTGGAAGGTTACATTGTGTGTGTGTGCGTGTGTGTGTGTGTGTGTGGGGTTGTGTGTGTGTGTGTGTGTGTGTGTGTGTGTGTTTTTCTCTTAAATCAACCAGCCTGGCTATAATCTGCTTCCAAATATACAATTTCTATGATTTTTCAACAGATTTGACTCCATAAACTGACCCATAAAAAGCAGCAAAACACGGGAACAAAGTAGAAGTGCACAATACATTGGGTTTGGCTTTTCTTAATTTTTTTACCACATTGTCTGATATATAAAACTTCAATTTCAATAAATGATGAGTTTTTTAGTCATGTGACAATGATGTTGAAGCAGTGCATTGTGGGGTGTTCTCACTATGTGGAAAAGGTAAGAGAACATAATACGATATCAGTTATCGGACACAACAGTAATATTAACATCAGATATTAATACTAACCCAAATTTACATACTGGTGCATCACTTGATGACAAAACTTTAGTATTTTTATTTATTTTTTTTCCCTGGTTGAACGTTCAACCTCCATCCTGAACGTTGCCCACCTTCATTTGAAATGAGTGAATATTTTGGCTAAAATAGCAACAGTTTATCTCCTATAATGATATAGGAGATAAACGTTTGACATTTTGACGTGTAATCTCAAATTTTAATTTATTTAAATTAGATTTTATGTATCAGACCAACACAGAGCAGTAAACGATAAGAAAAGAAAAGAAAATTACATATGGGTTTTTAAAAAAATGAAGCATGTTTTCAGCCCTCTTAGCCATAAATAAAACTCTTCACAACCAGTTGCCTATGTAATGTAATCTCAGTGTAAATCTAACTGTTCTGTGAAGGCCTCACTGGTTTGTTAGAGATCATTAGAGAACAACCAGCGCACATCGGACAGGCCAAGTTAAACTTGGCTTATGTTCTAAAATTTTAAGGAACATTGAAATTTGGGTTTGTAACTTTACAAAATGTGGACATTCTGCAAATACTTGCACACCAAGTATAATATTTATTGCATTTTATACAGAAAAAAAATAGTTTAAAAAAAAATAGTTTCAATCAATAGTCCAAATTTAGTCATTTCAGGATCTGAGAGGATTTGATTGATTTTCCTTTTGCTTTTCATTAAGGCCATTTTTCTAGTTGCCATTCAGGCCAAAGTGACACTGTGAAGTAAGCAGAGCTGTGTCAACACCCAACATCTAAAAGTAAATTAACCCAAAGCCAAACGCTTGGTTGGGTTTCAGTTCTTTTAGTTTTGATAAACGACTGACGTTAAATCTCTGTCGGCTTCCTCCAACAAGAGTTTATAAGAACAAAAGGACCAGTTTTAATCCAAATAGGTTTTTTAAGTAAGTCTTCCACCTCCTGAACTGCACAGTCTGACAGAAATGAGATCACTGTCCTTCTGTTTTTCATTATCTTCCAGTTTAAATGCACAAATAGACAGTAAGGGTAATATTGTGGATAGACCACTCCAGGCTCCAAGTAAACACACACCCCATGCCCTAGCATTAGATTGCTTTTTTGATGTTGTTTTATCTGTTTTCTTAGCTATTTCAAGAAGTTCCAGTACTGCGGCTATGCCCCTCACGTGCGCAGCTGCAAGCCCAACACAGATGGCATCTCGTCTTTTGAGGACCTGCTGGCCAACATCGTCCTGAGGGTTTTTGTCTGGGTTGTCTCTGCCACCACATGCTTTGGCAACATCTTTGTCATCTGCATGCGCTCGTATATCCGCTCCGAGAACAAACTCCACGCCATGTGCATCATCTCCCTCTGCTGTGAGTCAAACTGCACTTTCAGGGGAACAGCAGTCATTTGGGAGGGAGCGTTGTGCAAAGGGAGAGGGATATGGAGCCTTTTAAACTTCAGAGAGTACAAAGTGTCACTTGAAGTTTCTGCCTGAATTTTTATTTATTTATTTTTATTCTGACTGTATTTCTTTGCTATAATGCATAGTCATGTTTCATTATGTTTCTCTGGTATAAAATATTTAATAAGTCTCTCAGGGTTTATTATGAATTATATCAAGTTTATGCAAAGCATCAATATTTTTGCAGTGACTACTCATTCTGTGTTAATATGTGTGTAATGCAGCCTGACACACTTTCACTTCCTAGAGTTTGTTTTTTGGTTGACCTGCCCAGAGGTTCTGGATGGAGTTAAGACTTAAATTTCTTACCAGTGAACCCAAGATGTTTGTATTAGGGCCAGGACTGTTAATTAATTTCAGAAACTCAACGTGTTAAAAAATTTCATGCAATTAATTATATTTTTATGGACAGCAAACGTTACCTTGTGGGAACCAGAGGTGGACAGTGAAGAATGATTTCTTGTACCACTGCAGTCCAATACTAAACTTTTTCTGCTCACATTTATTCTAAATGACATTGATGCCACAGTTGCGCATTCATTTGATCATTCTCCATAACAAACCAGAAACAGTGAAATTAAAAAACACTACAGTACAGATAAAAGAAATCAAAGTGTATTTACATTCCTCAAAACTACAAATCTGAATGCTTCTCACGCTGTCATGACTAAATGGAAAAAGATAAATCACTAGAGGGATTTCTCAAATCATAATTTCATCTGCTAAATTAATACTGACTCTTGATTAAGATGTTGAGAGATGTTTCCAGAAAAGCTGAGATGCTTCGTAAAAAGTTTATATGAATGCAATGAGCATGCAAATGTTCAAACCCTGAATGTAAATCAAGATTCATATTAGTTTTATTTTTACCTCAATGCCAACAAAATCTTTTAAACATATTCTGGATGCATCTACCACCAAGGCTGTGTAAGTGAAAGCTGTCCCTCTGCACATCAAAATTTAATGTTTCCCCCCCCCATGCACGTATGCTCCAATTTTCTACCACGTTTTGGCTTGATAATTTTACATGACCTTGTTAATATTGCATGAAGGAAAAGGAGTGAGAAAACAGCTGGGGGTAGAAAGCTGGCACCAGGGCAATAAAAAAAGCTAATTAAGTTTTATATTACCCTAAAAAGAGGAAAAAATATATCCACGCATCAATCAGCTCAAACATCTCACATTTAAATACGGTGTCACACAACAAATTAGTATGTTAGGTGTGATAATAACTGAATCAACTGAGGACAAGTTTCATAAAACAAGAGCTCTACACTGATGTCTAAAAAAGTAATCAATACTTAAATATTTAACCATATTTTTTATCAACATCTCTGCACTAGAAACATTTAAATATCAACTCTACAATCTATAGCTGAAGCTGTGATTTCAAGTATATAATTTGTTTCAAGAGCCTTTTCCTTGGCTAATGGTGAGGAGAAACGCTCCGCAGTTTCCTGACAAAAGAAAAGTTGTAGTCTTTTCAAAGCTGCAGCATGTAACTTTTGTCTTTTTTTATTCATTACTTAAAACTGTCACTATGTTGTGACGGTACAATACAGATATAGATGTTATAAATTTACATTAAAGTAAAAGTTGCTAAATGCATTTGCACCCACCACTTTTCAGAATTAGTGTAGTAAAAAACACATAAAACCAGACAGGATATTTTCACAAATATTCTATGTTCATCTGCTACAATTTCCCAATAATACATTGATATTTCTGGTTGTAATGTGACAAAATGGGAAAAATGTTTATAGGGGCATAAATATATTTAATACAAGACAGAGTAACTGCACAGGAGAATCTAAGAAGAGAAGATTAGTGGACATGAGTATGTCGCACAGCATTAGTCCTCACCATTACATGCAGCTCAGTGAAGTTTGCTGTTGTCCAGGTGACTTTTACAGCAACACAGTGCCAGATACATTTTGTGTTCCAGGTGGACAGCTATTAAACTGACATCTGTATGGCAGTAAGTTAAAGTCTGTTAGAAAAACAGAGAAAATGACGACACATTCAAAACTCAACATATTGTTCCTGACATTTTCTAGACAGTTAAAGCGCTTCATTAAAAGAAGAGGTGATGCAATGTGGAGGTAACATGCCCCAACTCTTAAACATGTTCCCTGCATCCTTAAATAAAGACATTTCTGTGTTTTGGTAGCTCACAGCTCAACACAGGATTTCATCAGAATGCTAACAAATGCAATTTCATTTGCTATCAACATCAGATGAGGACTCCTTGGTTGTTTCATGATTTAATGAGGAGAATCAGAATAGTTTTTTTAAAATGGCCATTTAAAATGAACTCCAGACTGACAACTGAGGAAAACGGAGTTGATGCTGAAGACGGTTTATTTCTTGGGAAATATTTGAGATTGAAGAGCAAAGCTGCTGCTGCTGTGATGTGATACTGTTTAAACAGTCCATATAAATAAAAAACATGTTTTACTTTAATCAAAATCTGTTATAGCCTTCAACTTATTTAATAAACTATAAAATCATGGAGCAGGGTTTCCCAAACCTTTCCCTACCTTGACCCCGCAAACATCATTAACTTCTGGCCAGGGACGCACTTTACAAATCCTCAGAAATATGTAAAGACACATAAACTTATAGACAGTTTTTTCCACACTTTTATTCAAAAATTAATAGTTATTGCATTTGTTTAGCATAAAAGCTGCATCATATTTTCTGACTTCAGCTGGCCATAATTTCTGAGGGTTTTTTGAAGCTGTGTTCTCCACAGGTGGGCTGCTGGATGGTGGCTTCACTTTTTTTCTTTTCAGAAACTTGTCCATTTTGTATTTTTTGTCCTCTTACTTTCTAAGACCCTCCTAGCTCTTCATGGTGACCTTCCCCCCCATGGGGCCACAGCCCCCACTGTGATAAACCAGAGATTGAAGGGCAAAAACTTTTTTTCTAAAAGTTTAGTAAACCCATGACAAATGTACCATGAAAAGTGTCAACCAAGTTTGAATTTGTTTTCATTTCAAGACATTTATAGCCTACTTGCTTTAACACATTGATCTTTAAAACTTCATTCCTTCAGAGTTGGCTGAAAAAAGCTAAAGTGAAGCTTAAAGGAATGAAAAAGGAGCTAACTGGCCTTAAAATGGTTTAATCTCTTCACCAGAAGTGGATTATGTGCTTCTATATGCAAACACAACATATCCACAAAGAGCTACTGATCTGCATATAAAGGGATGGAACAGATTTAAGTTCACAGGCAAAGTATAAACTCATTCAAGTGTTGAGCCATCTGTATTCAAATCTGGATCAAAAGTTAGCTTGAAAGATATTTTCATCTATTCAGCCACATTCATCTTTGACTGTAGCCTTTTACTCACTGAAAACATTTCAGTTTGTTTGTTTTTTTCTTTTCTGCTAAAACATCTCAATACAAGGTCAACCTGAAGCCAAGATCCTCTTAGAGATCCCAGTCAGGCACGAACCAAATCAGTTCTGCTGTTTTCCACTTTACATCCTCACATCTCAATACTGCATAGAATCAATAATAAAATGTTGAGCTCTTTATTTAATAAACCAAATGTATTATAGATCACTTTTAATAACTTTATGAGATTAATTTTGGAAAACTATTCGAGAGCCATTTTTTTTTACATGTCACAAATGTTAATATATTTCATATAAATTTTATAGACCGTAAGGTTAAAGGTATTTTGAAAAGAATGGGAAAATATTTTGTCTGCAAAGTTGCAAAGCTGGTGGAGACTTATCCCAAATAACAGGAGAATTTGCAACAGGAGCTGAATACAAGTGAACACCAAACTTTTCAGATTTTAATTAGTACAAAATGTTTAAAATTAGACATATTAACAATTATGGACTACTTTGTGTTGGTGACGCATATAAAAGCCAAAAGAAATGCATTAAAATTTGTATTTTCACTGTATTCAGGTGATACTTTATGTAAAACAAAGGATAAAATGGCAATAATGGTAACATTTTCCAGTTGGATATAAACTACAGATTTTGACTGATGCCTTTCAGATGCCAGGAAAAGAGAATATATGAGTAATTAGTTTTCACACTGCACTAGCGGATAAGCATGTGGGACTTGAATCTAAGAAAAATGAGACTACTCTGCTTGGAGGAACCTGAAAAAGAAAATAGGTCAGTTATCAACATTATTCCCTAAGAAAACATAAGAGGAGCTTAAAAATATGATGTATAATTATTCTTGAGGCAACAAGAAGAAAACTGTGCTTCACCGTCTGTAGTGGCCATATTAAATGTGTCGGGTCAAATGTCACCTCCATAATTTCATCCATGAGCTCCGTGGATAATTACACATTGAGTTGCTCTTGGCCCAACATAACAGGCTCAAACAGCGGCTTGTGGAAGGTGGTGTGCATCCCCATCAACCCCCAGATTCAATTCTTTGTGGACCCATAATTTACTTCAATAACTGCTGCAAGTCTTTAAGGACATGCCAGCTTTGCATACCTAAGACGACAATCAAGTCTTGCTACATTTTTTACTGGATTTTGTTTGAACTTTGACTGGGCCATTCAAACACATAAATATGTTTTGATCTACAGCATTCATATTCGCTGCATATCCAATGCAGTTTCTCCATTAAGAGACGAACCTTCACCCCAGTCTCAAACCTTGGACAGTATCCAACTTATTTTCTTCCTGGACTGACATTCATGATCGATCTCTATTTCCTGTTGAAGAAAAGCAAAAATACACAAAAACATTTACATTGATCATTCTAAGCTGCTATCAGCTTAGGATGTTGTGCAGTAGGCACAACAGTAGGCACAACCTACTGTGAACAGAGCTCCAACGGGCAAGATGAATTTAGACATTTGGCTGGCTGTGTCTGTTGGGAGCCGTTAGCTACTGTGGCTAACATTATCTTATTGGTTAGCAAGTCGGCTCTGAACTTGACCTTTCCAGCTCTGGGTCAGGCTAGTATGGGCACACAAAGCTGTGCTTCTCAGTTTTCTCTAACCCTAACCCTAAGCAGTATTTGGCAGCTTTACTTATTTCTTGGTGGGGTTGTATGCTGCGTCTGCTGCTGACGGAGATCTTTGAGGAACCTGTAACTACAAGGTTCCTTCTGCAGAAACAAACCAGCTTTGTCCAGCCATCCTTCAGTAGAAGCTTGTTTTGACCACTTGCATCCAGGATCTCTTTCATTCTTGTTCCATATCTCATGACCATGGGTGAGGGTCTGAACTTTGAGGAACTGGTATATTAAGAGCTTTGCTGATCTGGTCAACTCTTTCTTCACTACAACAGATGCTCACATTACAGTAGACAAAGACCCAATCTGTCTGTCCATCTCTGGTTCTTAACATCACTTGTGAACAGGACACCAAGATAGTTGCTGTTCTGGGATTTTTGGACATATTTAGCCGTCATCGGTGATAGCTTATGGTGTGCTGACATAATGAAGGAATTACTTTTTGTTGTTCATCTGAACATTAAAAAGTGACTGACGAGACATCTATAAACTTATTAGAGAGTATGACTTGTAAATTTGCAATTTGTTCGTTGATCATGACAGGAAAACTTTTTAATAAGTTGCCAAGGGCAATGAGGAGTAAACATGGAGGAAAACATTGTCCAGGGAGGTAATAAGACACTTTTGATCAGATGTATAGTCCTGTACAAAAGAAAATGTCAGCTCTCTGTATGACACCGGTACACTGCATATAATTAAGTATTTCTACCACAGGAGACCTTGGTTCTTTGCTATGATGATGTGCTTATGTGCTGAGTTATTAATACTAATATGTTGACTGCTCCGTGGAACAGCAGCTCAACTCAAGCTGAATGTGCAGACATCCCAGAGGGCTTATTGTTTATTATTTTATTTTTTGTGCAGTAGGATTAATATTGAATCTCAACAACATAAGAACAAGTTTCAACACAAAATACAAAAACTGCTTCTTCATTTAAAAAAATAAATAAATAAAATAATGTTTGTATTAAAACAAAAGCAATTATTATTATTGGATTTTGTTTTGATGTAGACCAAGAATAACATGGTTTTCTTGTTTTGCATTTTGGATACAAAAACCATTAACATTAGCAACCTGACTAGTTTGCAAATATGTTTGCATCTTTTTATGTCCGTTTGCTTACTCATTTGTGCAGAATGGAGGTATATAGAAAATCAATCTGTCCCTGAAGCATGACATAATACCAGTAACTAACTAAGGAATTGTTGATTAATGAGTGACTAACAACAGAAGCCAGACCTGCAGCTGTGCATGGATCCTCACATTCTGTATGTTTTTAATATAAAAACCTTCAAAGCCCACCACTGAGCAACACCCTTTTTCCTAGCTGTACTTTTCTGACTGGATAATTTGCTCTTTTGTTTTTCAATCAAATTTAAAATATGCCAAGAGCATAAGTAGTGACTGCTGCTGAAGAGTCTAAAATATATTTGCAAAACTGACTTTTTATGACCTTCTTTCCACACTGACTTCATTCTTCCTGAGTTCAGTCTGTGAGGGTTTCTATGGGACAGTTTTAAGTTTTGAGCTTTTGTGAAGGACTCTGCTCTGACTACATACTCTTACTCTAATACAGGGGTGTCAAATTCAATTTCACTGAGGGCCACTTCAGCATATTGGCCACCCTCAATGGGCCACATTGACGGTACAAATCAGGAGGGCATCCCTGCTAAAACACCCAAGACAAAAGGTTGACTTCCCTCATTCAGTTCTGTAGAGGCTTATAATGAGTCAATGGTCCAGGTGTGTTAGAGAAGGAATGCATCTAAAGCTGCAGAACGTAGCTCTGGAAAACTAGACTTGGGCAGCCCCAGCATAAATGTATAAAATACAATGTTAAAAATAAATTAAACACCACCTCATATTGTTAAATAACTGATTTTATGTATTGAAGTTTTAAATATTACATTTGAGTTTCCATGGATGTAAAATTACTGCTCAGTTTAAAAATTACAATATTTAAATCAGTTGTTTAAAGGTAAGCAAGCAAATAATAAAAACAAGTCACATGGGCAGACATTATATTTACGCAAAGACTTAGTCTCAGAGGCAACTGAAATCAATTAATTAAAAACATTCTTTCTGAATACAAATCTTTGGTTGAAATGTAGTTTGTAGTCAATTCATGCTCAAAACCTATTTTAAGTCAATCATCAACCTATAAAATGCTGGGGGGCCACATCAAAGAAGCCGACATTGAAGTCGATTGGCAAATGAACCATCACAAAAGAGGAAGACTCTTATTGTCTCACTGTACCCCAAGAGATGAATAACCTACAAAATCTGTTTCTGTCTGGTTTCGAACCAGAGACCTTTTG